>NW_026683439.1:0-50000 GCF_030247195.1 Topomyia yanbarensis | reverse complement strand
CACTCACGAAGTTTCAAACGCTGTCTCAAACACGAACCTACAAACGTCCGTTTTCGCGCTCATGAATCGGTCACGTCCGAATACCATTACTCTCTGTTCTAATAACTTAGGTCCATACACATGGCGACATCACCGGGCACTCTAGTGATATGGAAGATCTCAAACCCATTTAGGATCTTAGTAGTGCACCAAAAAAATAAAGTACTAGATTCACGGTCCGCGCGCGATTATCCAAGAACACACGCGAACATGCGAAAGGCACACAGGTTATAAAATAGAATTCAAACACGCGAAGTTACATACACGTTACCACACGCGACATACAAACGCACACGCGATCGAACACATTAACGTACAAATGGTCGAGCTCTTCGCGATGATACACGCGATCGCGAGTCCCTACGCCCGCACATACCTGTACCGTACAATGAATATCACATTCAGAATCACGGCCCGCTACAATTGGCCTAATGCAGTGTTTTAGTGGGCGACATTGCCCATCTCGTCTGCAAATTGTAGTATGTGATTCTGACGGGGAGCCCTTCCGAGAACCTAGCTCTACAGCTCCAGTAGAACAACTCTCGAAAAATTTTTTTTTAAAATGATAAATTTAAATAAATTTATTTGCAATAAAATAAGATCGACAAAGAAAAAAGTAGCAAAACAAAAGTGGCCCATTTTCAAAGATAGCACTGTCGATGAATTACCTTATAAAATAGGTGATAAGAGACGCGGACGAAAATAACTGACCATCTCCAATACACGGCATTGAAGTTAAGCAGAAACATCAACGATCACAAGTACCTTTCCTGTGCTATTCCTGACATAGATATAAATGTGGGTACACCTAATCACAACAATTATTAATTGAAGCCGAGATGAAGCTCTGGTAATCATCGTTTCATTAAAATCGATAAGGCCAAGGTTTGGCCCAAAAATGGTTCTAATATATTATGCCTTGTTTCCTGCACTCTGCTTGAGGGTGGACTTCGTCGTAATCGATTTTGCTACATCGATCTTTGAAAATCGATGTTGTCAAACATCGAACAGAAAAAATCGATTTTTCGAGGTGAAAAAATCGATTTTGAAAAAATCGCATCGACAATTCCGTACGGTTTATATGCCAGCGATTAGCGTTCTGTTCAATATTCCAATATTAACTTATGGTGCATGAATACTCGAAATATGGCTAAATTTTATCAGAGTGCATTGCGTAAAAGCTTTATGATTTCAATGGAAGCGTGAGTGCTATAATGCTTTTGTCTTGAGCTTTATGACAAGGAACTTGAAACATTTCTTGAAACGTTTCATCCCGTTCTCGAACAAATGCGAAGTAAAAAAATGCGGAGACTGTGTACCTACATGGTTCAAATAGTATCTAGTGCGTGGATCTATCATCTCAAAAATTTATTTTATACACCTGTTTCGATTTCGTAAATCTATCGTTACTCATAATTGTCCTTTTCTCCAGAACAAACAAATCAACCACAATGCATCACCATTCCGGCGCTGGGGTCAATCATCGTTACGATCTCGATCCGGCGAACAGCGGACACCGGGATCGTCCCACCGGAGACCATCGTCGTTGGCCGCTTCGGAAAGTGACGTCTACACGAAATCTATCGATGACGATTACAGTTCGACGAAGAGCGGATACAACCCGTACGCCGATGCAGCAGCCGGTGGTTCGGTGACGACGACCGATTCAGCACAGACTACTGGAAATGGGTGCTCCAGTGGCCCAGCGGGAGTTGCCTCCTGGGGAACGTCTTTCGAGAAGCTATTAGAGGATGCGGCTGGATTACACACATTTTCTGTAAGTTTCGAACCGTTATTCTGTCGTTTGAATTGAAAATGAGTGTTCTTTCTTTGTAGGAATTTCTTAAAAAAGAATTCTCGGCCGAAAACATCTACTTCTGGACGGCCTGCGAAAGGTATCGCCAGCTTGCCGATCGAGAGGAACGAGCCAAGGAGGCGCAAGCTATTTTCGCTAAACATCTGGAGTCCGGTTGCAGCGAACCGGTTAACGTGGATTCGATTGCCCGCAATATTGCTCAGGAAAATTTACCACAAGCGGAGCAAACACTTTTCGCTGCAGCTCAGAAACAAATTTTCAATCTGATGAAGTTTGATAGCTACCAGCGTTTTATAAAATCTGACATGTACAAAACTTGTCAGGATTCTGAGACGAAAGGGCAAACGCTCCCTTATCCTGGTGATCAACTGGATCCTTTACTAAGGACGAGTTTTGCGGTGCAATTGCCGACGAAGCTAAAGAAATCACTAAGCAATGCAGAGGACCGACGGAGAAAGTCACTGCTTCCCTGGCATCGCAAGACGAGGTGTAAGTCTAAGGATCGTGGTGACGCGGAGGTAAAAAAGGAGAGTGGCAAATCATCGCTTTCCAATGGGGGAGGGACGGGAGGCAGCAGTAATACGTTGAAGGTTCTGTCGACCAACTCTAATAGTGATATTCATAGTTCCAGAAGTTCTTTGGCAAGGTAAGGTGAACATGTGTTTAATTTTTGTCAATTTAACAACGATATTTCTATCGTATTTTTCAGTTTCGATGCCGCCATCGGTAAGGCATACGATCAGGATGACACGCGAAACACATTGTGCCGTGTGATACTGTCCAATGGAGCGACGACGGTGGTTCAGACACGTTCGAATGAAACCATTAAGGAACTGGTCGAGAGGTTGCTAGAAAAGCGAGGAATAGTATACAATGCTTACGAAGCGTTTCTATCCGGCAACCACAAGCCCCTAGATCTGGATGGTCCGTCTTCTAGTCTCGCAGGAAAGGAGGTGAACATCGACCAACGGGTCGTGTTCAAAATAAGCCTGCCCAACAGAAAAATGATTTCAGTGAAAAGTAAGGCCACAAAACCACTCGGGGATGTTCTGAGGCCTATTCTGTTGAAATATAACTATGAACTGGATCAAATGAATGTCTACTCAAAGGACGTCTTTTTAGACATGACTTATCAGGTAACCAGTGTTGACGGTTTATGGTTGCAGGTCCGCAACGGGAATGAGAACGAGTTCCATCAGGATCTAACGCGAACGATCGCTTCCCGCTCGGAAAGGTCATACGCCAACCAGGCACCACCTCCACTGCCTATCATTGCTACGGCTCAGCACCAGCAAATTATTAATCATTTTCAGCAACAACTGCACCATCAATCGCAATCTCAGTCCCAACCGCATAGTTTTGCAATCCCCTCTAGTGCACCGACCTTTCTGAACAATAATATAACTAAAAAGGCTCATTCCGTGGGGTATGGTGGTCCATCTCACAATAATAATAACAATAACAACAATCACCTAAAGAGCAAGGAAGATCCGAAGGATGACACCAAGCAGGAACTTAACATGCTGGATGAGATTACGAACAAGGTGTTCAACGAACTTATGAACGGCAAAATTGCGAATGGCAAAGTTCCGGAGGATTGCACGTCGGATAGTTCTTCGACACGGAGGGAGCGATTCAGAAGGCGAGGATCTAATGCTCCTTCGGAGAGTGGTCGTGGAGCGAAGAGCAAGAAATGCTCAACCGGTGGCTCAGAAGACGGTGGAGAGAGTGTTAACAATGGCGGTACAAAAAAGCCTATTATAGCAAAATTGAAAGCAGGAGTCAAGCTGCAGATTCCAACCCGATCCCAGAATGATGGTACGTTTCGCTTGGGATAAAATAAAATCATCTTTTCTAACAATGTTTGAATATGTTTTCAGAATTACTAGAAGGACTGAAACGCGCTCAACGATCGAGGCTGGAGGACCAACGTGGTACCGAAATCAACTTTGAGCTGCCAGATTTCCTTAAAGATAAAGAAAATTTCACCGGAACTGGCAGTAATAATCCGGCAACTAGTGCAGTATCATCCGCTGGAGCTGCTCCATCATCCAAATTTGTACGTAAATTGGGCAAACGCTCCGAGTACGTAACAAGTTCATCGCTTGAGTTCCCGCTAAGCACTAGTACGACCGGCGGATCCCTGCAGCAAATTCATAAACCCCAACCAGCTCCACGGCTGTCCATTGCGGGTCCACGTAGTCTAGCCGCTGGTGGCAACAGGAGTCCTACATCTCCGGGAGGACCCGTTCAATCGGCATCGAGTGAGAGCAATTTGAATAATCTGTCCATTCGGTGCAATCCATCGCCACTTACACTGGATGATAATGGGAACGGTTCCCAATCGGAGAATAGTTATGCGGGTAAGTTGATAAGCTAATGGATGAAACGTGAATCAATTTGTTCATTTGTCTGTTTGTCATTGTTTCGATTTTTCAACACTATGCAGGCAGTTTTGCAAGCGTTATTGAAATGGCGATGAGTGTAATCTGATGGAAACGAGTATTTCGTTTCTACTTCCGGACAGTGCTGATTCAACCAACGGTATTTACCCACTAGATTTTTGTCATACTGTGTCTTTGGTTTGCACTGCCACCGGTAGCACTGAGGTATCGTTATAAACTTAGCGAAAGGTGTGACTATAGTGAAGTAATAAGTAAACAGTTTGAATGTAGCTTTCTGGTTCATGTTTTCGTAGATTTATTTAGAAGTGTTCCCTAGAAGTTGCAACACGTTGCAGTGATGAAGAATTCCTATTGTGGGAAGTGATAAGTGCCATCGTTAACATTAATACCGATTGTTGCGATGATACTCCAACACTTGTAGAGTGCTTCCAACATGGACCCCTTTTTCTCATTGCCCGAAAGCCATGACTCACAAACTATTTAAAATATCATTCGATTCAACGAACACACCGAAAACCGAACCGAGCAATGCGTTCTAAATTTCACCTGTATTAGTATGGCACATTATTATGAATGCATCAGTCGCTCCTAATATGGTTCCTCCTTGGCACGGATTAGGTCTTTTGGTTAGCGATAAGTTCATATTTTCAATCAGGTAGTCTTCATACAGCAGCATCATTTTTGAACTGGGCCACTAGCACATTCCGGTAGATGACTATATGTAGTTCCTCTTGACGTTGTAATTCCAAGGTTTGGTAAAATATTGTTCGAATGTTACTTTCTCTTAGTAGTACTATATTTGTATGTGTTTTCGTATAATACATGTCGGACTTTGTTACGATTGCTTGATTCTAATTCGGTTCCATATCTATTTTACAGACACAACCCTGGTTTTCACTCATGGCCCTCCGAACCCTTGCAATTCGCCCAACGTATCCCCGTCGGCACACTCGATTCACCTTGCATCGAATTTCCAGTTGCCAAACGCGTCCGGTCACGACGATCTGTACGAGCCAGGACAACACGGCGGTTCACATTCCGGCAAAAACTTCGGCAACGATGCTTCCAGTAGCTACCATCGTCATCAGCACCATCACCACCATCATTCCCAGGTGCCACAAAGTTCCGTTCATCATCATCACTTTTCGGCTAGCACCAGCAGTGATAGCGGTAGTAGCAACAGCAGCAGTAGCAGTGGTAGTAGTAGTAGCAGTAGCAGCGAGGGTGAGAATCAAAAAGGTCCACCGCCGTTACCGCCAAAGCCGAAGATCTTACCCATTAAACCGCCCAACTGGGGTCACACGACAGCTTCGTCGATAGGCAGCAGCAGTAGCGGTAGCAATCAGATGAGCACCAGTCTATGTAATCTATCCACCGGGTCAAGCGGGAACGGTGGACACGGTGGTAGCCACAAAGGTGTTAGTGGGAATAAGAATATCGGCACTAGTAATAGTAATAGTAGTAAGGAGAGGAGGTTGTCCGGACAGGTTGCTGGGGCTCAGGAACAAAAGTCCCAGCAGACGAGAAGTGTATATTTTGATCATGCAAGTAGCAGCTTTGTGTAATATAAGAGTATAGAACAATGTTTGATTATAGGATCTACAGATTTTTTATCAGAAGTTTGGCTTGTAAAGCGAATTTTTCTTTTGTGTGCATACTTTGATTTTATGGTTTTATTTATTTTTTTGTCGATTGAACTGTATGTATTATATTTCTATTTTTGCCAATGTATAAACAATAATTATACTCAGAATATAGGCTTTTTCAATAACATTTCATTTTGTAATTGAAATAATATCACCACCTTTGCGTCATATTTAACCCTCGAGCATTCGCGCTGTTGAGCTTAGTACAACACTTTGGAAGTTTCTGTTACCATATTGTTTCAATGATATTAATCAATTCCAAACCATAGTGTATTCCTCGGTAAAATGTTCTGGATGATATAGGGGAATTATGGTTAAAACCGACACCTTAAGCTTAATCCTTTGTCAGGGTTACCATAAAATCAATAAAATTATAGTTTCAGTGCAGAATTCTTCTTCAGAAAATCAGGGCATAATTTTGTCAGCGCTTCAAAAATTTAATTTAATTAAAAATAAATGATTGCAAAACTTGGAAAACAAAGGGACTTCTTCCAGGAACTACGGGTAAAACCGACACCCCATAGGAGTAGGATAGAGTCCCTCTTCAATTTCTTTTCTCCATTTTTTTATTGAATGTGATAATAAAGTGTGAGTATGTGTACATAAGTATGTGTGATGCTAATATGTACTTTTTGTATCTTCATCGTGTTCTAAGGGGAAGAGAGTCCGAAAGCCTAGTGGATGATGATATCGATGTTCCCAAGTAATCCTTCCGCATATCATTGCAACCTTCTGTGTCATATTATATCGTAAGAGGAGATTTGCCAGCATTATGAATTCTGCTAACAGAATTCATCCACTTATAAGTGACACACACTTCGCAGTAAAGCTACCTGGTTCAGACTTTGATTTTTTGTCTCACTGTGATAAAGTTTATCTAGGACAAACCAAGATAACACTATTCTCACAGTCACGTCACCTAGTGACTAGAAGAAAATTTCCTTCTAGTCACTAAGTGACGTGACTGTGAGAATAGGGGCCCTAGAAATTTGGTTTGATGAGTTTTTCGCATAAATAGCAAATAGCTTCGATCAAATCTGAGCTTGAACTTGAGCTTTTGCGACCACCCCTGGCTGCTACTCTGTTATCGATCTGGACTAGCTGAAGTTGCACAGGGAATCAGTAGATAATTATGCTTGGAAGTAGCGAAACATTTTTCAATGTGCAACTCCTGGTAATCCTAAAGTGCCGGCCAGGCTCGAACGTAGCTCGCGGAAGGAAAGGGAAAAATGTTAGTCCGATGTTAGTAAGTATAGAGGTCAGGCTGTTCCCGCTACAAAGCCAAAGATCGACACCAGAGAGGTGGCTCCGCTATCTGGACTAGAGGTGTGCGCCGCGCTGCGCCTATAATTAAATTAATTTTCAGGTAAACATAGTTAACGCGCCGGGGTTGACGCCGGCGTTTTACCTGAAATCAGCGGCGCGGCGCACACCTCTAATCTGGACTACATATCGAACCCAGACCAACTGGGATGGGTGGCAGTCCCGCTTACCACTCAACCGCCGGTGCCGTCACAAAAGCTTCGAATAAATATGATATGCAGAAAGTCAAATTTTTTATTTTAAAACAGATTTATTCTTATAAACACAGTGAAAGCAATTCTGTGTATTTCTGTAATTGCTATAATGTGATAATAGTGTAATTGAAGTCACACAAAGAACTATATGTTCGGCGTTATCGATCGTGCAGCAGATTTCACAGATGCAATCATCTACCAGTTTCATTTTGTATAGCCAGAAGCGTGAAAAGTCGTACCCTGAGAGGAGCTGATTGAGAGTGCGAACTTCTATGTTATCGAGGTTTAGCTTAGAGTGTTAGTCCCTAACAAACCCTGGGTTAGGGATCGTGTTTTGTATCCCGAAGTATTTGCCTAATCCAGACGTTTATTCCAAGTACCATTGTTGGGCGCGTTCCTCGCAGAGTCGACCGAAGAAGGCAATCGCATCGTGCAGTAGTATCTTGTTCATACAGACGTTTTCTCGGTGCAGTGCTGCTTTGGCCTGTTGATCAGCTATGTCGATACCAGGTACTACTGCTGCATTGGTATCCATTGTATTGATGTATTCGTGATGGCGGCCATTTTCAGAAGTTTGTCGATAATGTTGTCCCTTACGTCCTTGTTTATCTGGTTCCAGATGTATTCACAACCAGATCTTGAATCGGTCACTCCAGCGTGTTGGGCGGCCATTTGTTCGAGGTAAGATAACCTCTTTTGTTCATCCGTCGCTCCATCACACAGTGGCACGACTTAGAACAAAATGTGGACTAAAGTCCAAACTTTTCCGTATCGGTTCATATAGGACGTTTTTATATAATTTTGGTACGCTGAATTCATTTTCAATATTAAAACATTTCAAAAATAAACATTTACTATTCATTAGGGTGCCTCAAATTTTTTTTTTCTAAATCGTTCTTATAATTTGTGTATATTAATTTTTGTGTGCTAAATCGTTTTTGATATTAACATTTGTAAAAAAAATTCATTATACATTAGGGTGGCTCAAAAATAATTATTTTGTTGTGAAGGTTCAAAAATTTTTTAAAAACATTTTTGTGCGCTGAATTCCTATGTTGGTTATAAAAATAAAAATTAACTTTACTACATATTAGAGTGGCTCAAAAGTAAATATTTTGTCTTTTATAATGATTTCTTTCAATTGTAATTTTGGAATTTATTTTCTGTATGGAAACGAATTGATTGACATCTCATTATGGGGCTTCAGAAATGACTATATTATTTTGGAACGTTTTATTCATTAGTGGGTTACTTGGTATGAAAACTACATATTCTTTCATTTTCAAAACAAATATTTTTAGCGTCTTAGAGGAATATTGATTTACATTCACTAATCAACAAGATGGTTAACGATTTTGTTTTCGCAGGCGTGTTTTGAGTTACTTAGATTGCTTATTGCATACCTTAAATAAAAATAAATCCAAAATCCTTTTTTCGCGTATATGGTATACCCTTAAGCTATATCAGTGCTATGCAAACTCGGATAAAATAGTCTCACCAAATGACTAGAGCTCAACTGTGTTCACTCAACTTGACAGTTATAACGTAAGTTAGCAAAAATAGTTCACGAAACATTTTATGACACATTTCAATGGTTGAAAATATTTACTGATTTTTAAACATTCTAAATTCCTTTACCACTTAAAAACCATACTTCCAACTCGGCTCCTTACTCTTGATCACTAGTAAAACCCTTGTAGATCATGCTCTAAATGCTATTTGAAAGTTGTGCATAAATTAGTGTCATTATTCTAGTTATAAAGTGGATATTCAAATTAAACATCAGTAATAACCATGCGTCTCCATTCACAGTTTTTTTTTTTCAAATTTTGACGGCTTATCGCAAGTTTTCGCAAAACTAGCATAGGCTCATTTTAAAGAGAAAATGCAAAGCTTTCGAATGAGCATAGTGTGATCGCGGGCATTCACGGGCGTCGTTGTTGTTTTCGCTTTAGAAGTTCGAATTCAATAAAAAATCATGACAAACGGTTATCTAAACACTAACTAAACCAACTAGTCACCTATTTTTGGCGATTTTACGATGTAATTTTATTACACGGATAATTTTGGTGAAGTAATGCAATTCATAAAATCAA
Source organism: Topomyia yanbarensis (assembly GCF_030247195.1). Classification (NCBI taxonomy): domain Eukaryota; kingdom Metazoa; phylum Arthropoda; class Insecta; order Diptera; family Culicidae; genus Topomyia; species Topomyia yanbarensis. Next base: position 40,481 of record NW_026683439.1, on the reverse strand, counting down.
CCGTTTCTTTGAAAAACGAGAATAACCGTATGTAGTTCCTATGATCAAATAATCCAAAAAACATTTGAGTTATGCCCTTCAAAAAGCTGTCAAAAATTTATTTTGCATTCAAATCACCTAAAATCTCGCGAAAATGTCTCTGATGGCTCAGCTGATGCGAGAAAAATACTAGTGAGAATATCGCATAACCTTCATATATGGACTTAAGTCCGGGCTCCGTCCCACTGTGCGTCAGCAAATCGCTCCCAGATGGGTGTCTTTCGGTAGAAATATTTCGCCGACTGCTTTCCCACTACTTTCTGAATTGGAGCGGGATGAGCAGCTATGGATTGAAGTGTGTTCTTGGGTGTTGTCTTGGTGCAACCCGTTATTTTCCGTAGACATGCATTATTGATAGTGTCGATCTTCGCCAAATTTGACTTGCAGACAGAGCTGTATACACTAGCGTCGTATTGGATAAAACTCCTAAAGAAGGGATTATGACGAATTTCGCGTCAAATCGTATTCAGAGTTGGCAGCACTCTCTCAGATTCTAATGAAACTTTCTGTACATGAAGACTTTGTCACAAAAAGCCACTTTGCATACTTTTGTTTTTTCCAAAAATGATCTAGACTGTCTTTTGAAAAGGGCCAAACTTTTTTACCAATTTATTTCAAATGGCTATAGTCTAAAAATGGCAAATCCTACAATGTTGTAGGAGTGGTTTTCACAAAATTAGTCAAGTTTTCGAATAAAAATATTGAAAAAATTCTTCATTGACTCCTACACTGAAAAAAATCGATTTTAAAAAGTCGATTTACAAAAAAAACCATTTTTGATTTGGATGAAATTTCGTTCCAAGATAGATAATTATGTTCCCTACCTACCGTCAAAACTTCAAGTTGGGCACTTTTAAGAAAAAAGTTATTTGAAAAAAACTTTCCTTGTCCAATCTGAATTTTTTTCAGTGTATATTTATCGAAAACTAAACCAATGAAAGTCATAATCATCTCAGAATCCATTTTCACAGCCACTAGTTGCCTGATACATGCAAAAAGTATCAGTAACGAATTTGGCTTATATGCATAACAAACTTGAATGAAGACTGGAAGACTTGAAGATTGGAAGATCGGAAGACTGGAAGACTGTAAGACTGGTAGACGATATTTTTATTCGAAAACTTGACTAATTTTGTGAAAACCACTCCTACAACATTTTTTGTAGGATTTGTCATTTTTAGACTGTCGGGATCGGCAGCCGTGACTGACTGAAAAAAATTGGTAAAAAAAGTTTGGCCCTTTTCAAAAGACAGTCTAGATCATTTTTGGAAAAACAAGGTCTGCAAAGTGGCTTTTTGTGACAAAGTCTTCATGTACAGAAAGTTTCATTAGAATCTGAGAGGGTGCTGCCAACTCTGAATACGATTTGGCGCGAAATTCGTCCATTATTTTCTCCAATGCGGCTAGTTTGATTGCATTAAAGGCATTGGATAGGTCAATAAAGATGATAGCTGCGGTCTTATTTTTACGATTTGTGACGAACAACTTGTTTGTTACGTATTCTAAGCAGCTGATGGTTGATAGTCCTCTTCTAAAGCCAAATGATAAGTCTGGTATAATATCCATGGTCGCCAGGTGAGGTTGTACTCGGTTCAGCACCGCCGCATTCAGCATTTTCATTCCGCAGTTCAGCATGGAGAGTGGTCGGGTCCCTTCAATAGTTTCCGGACTTTTCCCCGGCTTTGGGATTACCGATCGTCATGAACGAGGACCTGCTCTCTGGATTTCTTCGTTCCAGTGAGTTTTCTTAGTTTGTCCCAGATTACTTTGGCAGGGGTTCGGGGGTCGAAACTTCCTACGAATTCTTAGATTTTTTTCCGCGAAGATTCATCTTTCTTCTTCCTGAAGATTGCTTCTTTTTTCATAAGGTTGTTAAATGATTCCAAATCACCGCTGCAGTTAAACTGTTGTCTCGCTTTCTTTTTCTTCTGCCAGTCCAATTCCACCTCGTCGCCCCACCAGAATTTGGGAACAAATTTGTTCTGTTTTCCAGTGGACACGTTCACAAAGAATCCTTAAGAAAGGAAAAAAAGACTCACGTCCAAACAAGGAGTATATAAAATTCCATCAACGGCTGGATTTGTCGTTAGCTTCTGCCGATAGGCTTTGAGGGCAGACATCAACATGCCCCTCCATAGCTCCTTCACTGCCAACTGTCTGGTGGCGACTGAGTTAGGAAATGGGGCAAACAGTGATAATAAATATCTCAAGCCTTGAGCGCAGTCCACTGGATCCAAAAATAGATAACGAGAGAGATTTGGCCCGATCGGTGAGAGGGAGAGGTGACGATCTGCTTATAGGAGACATTGGGGGTCAATGGGTCAATTAGGAGGTATTGGAGGCTGCAGCGGTGATCACAAAAACTGTTGGGAACATGTGATGGCATCATCACAGTTCCTCGATGGCGGGGTGGTTAACGCACCCAACTATAGACTGGGAGATCGCAGGTTCGATTCTTGCTTGAGGACATATCTTTTCTCAGTGTTTCCAGTAAAGGTGAGTTTTCACCGTTTCTTCATTCTCACTGTTCCGGTCATTCTCTCTCTCTCTCTATTTTCCAGTGGACACGTTCATAAAGAATCCTTAAGAAACGAAAAAAACAAAGACTCACGTCCAAACAAGGAATATATAAAATTTGTTCCGTTGTTTGGAATTTTTTATTATTTTTTTCGTGTGCACCTGAAGTTCTGAACAACTGCCGACGTCGTAGCTGCTGATTTTGCTCATAGCTTGCGCCACTTTGGTTTTATTGACCAAAAACGTTGTATGTTGCTGCTGAGTCTGCTGAATGCCGTTTTCGATTACAAGATGGCGGTTGCCGATCCCGAAGTTTAAAAACCTCATTTTGGCTACCGAGAAAAGTGGTGGGGTTACCAGCATAAGATCTATTGAGGAAGGAGCCTTGTTGAGTTCCACTGGCACGAATGTCGCCTGTCCTTCGTTCAGTAGTATGAGTGCTTCATCGTTGATCAGGTCAAATAGAGCTGCTCTTTTGTTATCTCTATGCTGGGGGTCCCATGTGGAGTGATGAGCATTAAAATCACCACCCACAAGCACCTTTCTGTGTACTCAGACCGCTTGGAACAGTAGTTCTACGTGTTGTCTGAGTACAAAGTAGGAAACATTAGGCGTCACATAGACCGACATCACTACGATGTCATGGGCTAATATCAATCGCACAACAGCTTGGATTTTCGGGGAGTACGGCAGTTTGATCTTTTTCGATCTCAATTTCCTGTCGATTAAGATACCGGCGTATCCGTCATCCCTCGAATCGAGAAATGTGGAAAACCCTGGCACTCTGTATTTGCTACTCTCTAATTCTCTTTTACTCCAACTCTCTGATACTAGGGCTGGCTAATTCTTCTTTATTCTTTTATAAACTTTGAATATTTAACTGGAAAATTCTTAGATTTTTAGCTGGCATCTTCTCGAGCTGTGCGTCGCACCTGTCGCTCCGACTTCCGCAACCTCGATGGAAATACGGTCTGAGCCGTGTTGCTGCTGTAGTTGTTGTAGACGTTGTTCCTCCATACGTTGTACCCAGCGCTCGAAGTCCGACACTTTAAAGGCATTGAACAGAGCTACCCCGTTCGTCTCTCCGGTGGTTTTCTTCATATTCTTTTCGGCGAACACTTCGATTTTTGTGAATGATGCTGCTGTGTGTTTTTTGTTTTGTACTGACTAGCTGACATTTCTGCATAAGTACTTGGGAGTGACGAAAAGTCGTCGGTGTTCGTAAGCATTTCGTAGCGGTTCTCCCTAAAGATTGGAAATTTGCTCTTTTGCTTCCATATACGTGAGTGTCGTCTTGGCTATTATCGTTGTAATATTTCTTTGTCGTTTCATTTCTGCGCATTGTCCATCAGATGTCATATAGTTGGCATCTTCCTTGCAATACAGGTATTTGATTTTGTTTCTTCGTGCCCCATATTTTCGTGCTGTCGTGCACAGTTTTGGCATCGTGTCTTCGATCGGCAGTTATCCGTTGCGTGATTGTACCTGAGACAGTTCAGGCAAAGTATCGGCTTATTGATGAATGGACGTAATGAGTTGATGCAACAAAAGAGACGAACCTCTCTCGGGAGGGAGCGGGCTCGGAAAGTGATGCTGATCCTGTGTTTCAATTTTCGTTCCTGGCCGTTACGATGCAGTCGGTTGATGGCCAAAATTGAGTATTGACTTGAGATGTTCTCTTGGATTTCATCGATGCTCATATCAGTTGGAACTCCAGCTACGACACCTGCTACCGACACGAAGTTGCGAGGAATGTAGGTCTTGTAGTTGTTTTTGCGCAGCACTTGATCAGATTGCAACTTATTGGCTGTTTGGAAGCACTTTAAGAAGACCAGCACTTTGTTTCTTCCCAGCGCTCGAACGTTGGTGGCGTTTTGCTTGTATTCGTCAATCTTCGTCTAAAGTTTCCCAAACGACAGCTTGTTGATATGTAGATTGCCTCCGTCATCGTCTAATGGCATATTCGTTTTTGACACTGCACTACACCGGTGTAGTCGGTGCTACACTCATTCAAACTTGGGTGTAATCAGTCTATCTCTTTCTTTGCACTACACCGGTGTAGCACCAAGAAAAAACGAAAACGCCATAATAGTTTCACAATCACACGGAAAGGCGAAAAGTCGCTTTGCTTGTATTCGTATGTCTGGTATGTTCGAGTGTTAGGGATTTGGAGCTCCCTCCTGTGTCAACGCCCGACGGATCCGGCGCACAGTGGTCGGAAACGCCAAAAACGTGAACTTAATTCATTAGAGGCCAAACCATCGAATATATTTACAGGGTGTCTTTGGAAGAATTGTTTGTATGAATATTCCCCACAATCTGATAACATTTGAAATTAGGCATGGCTTACTATGATCGACCTAAAAAAAATTAACTTTTTATGCTGACGACGTAGAAAATGTTTTAGAAATGCTCATAGTGAAGAATATTGTTGAAGAACTTGAGCTTGTAGGACTGAAGGTTATCGAGTTATAAGGTATTTTCTATGGCAACCCCCTTATATCTAGTTTTTTTAATATAACTTTTTCAATTGTGACTTTTCATGCAAACTATGTTCAAGAAAAATGTGTAGGTATCAAAACTACATAATATTGTCGAAGGCGGTATGTAGAAATATTCATTCGTTTCAAAGTTATTGAAGATTTTTACATTTTTTACGCCAACTTCAACTACGTAAAAGAAAGAAAGGTGCAAACCTAAAGGCACGATCACGCACTTTTTTCACAGTCTAAACTATGCACAATCAAGCTAAGAAGGTTTGGTGCGTGGCACTCTAGAACCCTATGAATAGGATAAGCTTACTTTATCATGTTTTTTGACTTTTTCCATACAAAAATCAGCAAAAAATTTTTTTTTTCAATTTTTTTTGTAAAATTTTGTAATTAATGGTATGACATCCTTTTGTGAGCATTAAATTCATTATGACATCTCTATTTGAGTATTTATTAGTTTGGGATCTCCAATGATATTAAAAACTTCACATTTTTGCCACCACGTTTAAAAAATCTGAACTATTCAGGTATAATAATACCACAGACTAACAGACATAACACTCAAAAACAAAGCTTCGCCCGCTTTAACGGTCATTTTAAATATATCTGTAGTTGGGACTGTGGCCACATTTGAAATTATGGCGCCACTGACATATGAACAAGCATATGGAGGATAGACCACTAGTGAAAAATTGTTCCCAAACCTGAGGGGTAACCCACCAGTAAATGAGTGTTTGGGACTGTGAATAAAAGGTGGAGCTAGTGTTCTAGGAAAATTGTCCCATCGATTTTTTTTGAGGGAATTCCCTCATAGTGTTATGTCTGTTAGTCTGTGATAATACTTGAAATTGAATATCAAACCAAAAATTTAAAAAATTGGGGTAAAAAAATAAAAAAAAAATTTTTTGCTGAATTTTGTATGGAAAAAGTAAAAAAACATGATAAAGTAAGCTTACCTTATTCATAGGGTTCTAGAGTGCTACGCACCAAACCTTCTTAGCTTTATTGTGCATAGTTTAAACAATTAAAAAAGTGCCTGTTTGTGCATTTTGGTTTGCACCTTTCTTTCTTATACGTAGTTGAAGTTGGAGTAAAAAAATTTAAAAATCTTCAATAGCTTTGAAATGAATGAGTATTTTTACATATAGTCTTCGACAATATTATGTAGTTTTGATACCTACACATTTGTCTTGAACATAGTTTATACGAAAAGTTACAATGAAAAAAGTTATATTAAAAAAAATTAGACTTAAGGGGTTTGCCATACAATATTCCTCACTCTAGTGAATTAAGTTCACGTTTTTGGCGTTTCCGACCACTGTGCGGCGCCATATTTCTCTCCGTTGAAAATCAGGCAAAAGAGTTTTTTCGGCACCAGTTAAATTTTTTGGATCACTTATTTTTGAAGCGAATAACTAAGGGGTGACCGTGAACGACCACTTTTTTCGCGTGTAAAAAAACGTCCTTTCACGATGACGAACTGAACAGGAATGTGCAAAATGATTTTTAAGACACTTGCTGCTTATAACTGACTCAACTAATATTTCCGACGTTAGAATTCTGACGTCGAATTTCTGGCATCGAAATTTCGATGTCGGATTTCCGATGTCACCTCGGGTTTGCGACATTCCGAATTCCAACTTTAAATTTTTGAGACGTTGAATTTCCAACGTCGGAATTCCGATGTCGAATTTCCGACGTAGGAATTCCGTCGTCGGATTTGCGACATTGAATTTCTCACGTCGCATTTCCAACATTGAATTTCTGAAGTTGGAATTCCGGCATTGAGTTTCCGAATTCGGAATTCCGACATCTTATTTCCGACAAAGGATTTCCGACGTCGGAATTCTGACATCGTATTTCCGACAACGGATTTCCGACGTCGGAATTTTCGACATTGAATCTCCGACGTCCAATTTCCGACGTCGGAATTTCGACTTTAGATTTCCGACATCGAATTTCCGTCATCGGATTTTGCAACGTCGTATTTCCCATGTCAGAATTCCTACAATGAATTTCCGATGTCGGACTTCCGTCAATGATTTTCCGACGTCAGATTTCTAACACTGAATTTTCGACGTCGAATTATCGACATTGAATTCCTAGGAACTCCGACGTAGTAAATTCGACATAGGAATTCCGACGTCGGAACTTCGACTTCGGAAATTCGGACTTCGGAAAGTCAATGTCGGAAATCCAAGATCAGAAATCCGACATCGGTAATTCGTCGTTGTAAATGCGATGTCGGAATTCCAACGTCACAAATTTGACGACGTCGGAATTCGGATGTGGGAAATTCCGCGTCGGAATTCCGACGACGGAAATGCAACGTCGAAAATTCCAAGTCGGAAATTCGACATCGGAATTCCACCGACGAGAATTCGACGTCGGAAATCCGACGCAGAAATTCCGACATCGGAAATTTGTCGTCGGAAATTCGACATCGAAATTCCGACGTTGGAAATTCGACGTCGGAAATTCAACGCAGGAATTCCGACATCGGAAATTCGACGTTGGAACTCGACATCGGCGTTGGAAATTCGACATCGGATTTCCGACGTCGGATTTTCGACATTGAGTTTACTTCGTTGGATTTTCAACGTCGAATTTCCGACGTTGGATTTCCAATGTCGAATTTCCGGCTTTGGATTTCCAACATCGAATTTCCGACGTTGGAATTCCGAAGTCGAATTTCCTATGTTGAATTTCCTACGGCGTAATTCTGACATTGAATTTTCAACTTCGAATTTCCCACCAAGGGTTTGCGGCATCGAATTCCAACTTTGGTCTTTTGAGACGTTTTCGCAAATTTCAAATTAATTTTTAAAACAATTGCTGCTTATGACTCCCTTAGTTATAAGTTATAAGCAGCAAGTGTTTTATAAATCAATTTGAATTTGTGCACACATTTCATAAGTCCAAAGTTGGAATATGATGTCGCAAACCCAAGGTAGGAAATTGGACGTCGGAAATCTGACATCAGAAATTCGACGTCGGAAATCAGACTTCGGAATTCCGACGGCGGAAGTTCATTGTCGGAAATTCAATGTTGCGACGTCGAAATTCCGACATTTTGTGGAATTTCAATCTCGGAAAATCGACATCCGAATTCCTATGTCGGAAATTCGACGTCAGAATTCCGACGTAGGAAATTCGACGTCTGCAATTCAACTTTGGAATTCCGACTTCAGAAATTCAATGTCGGAATTCCGACGTAGGAAAATCAATTTCTGAAATCCGTCGTCGGAGATTCATTGTCGGAATTACAACGTCGGAAATTCATCGTCGGAATTTCGACGTAAGAAATTGGACGTCGTAAATCCGATGTCGGAATTGCGACGCTGGATATTCAACGTCGGAAATCCGACGTCGAATTTCCGACGTTGGACTTCGTCCTCGCCCGGAGGCTCTCACTGTAAAATACGGAACTTGTATGTACTAGTACACTCAAAATTAAACATCAGTTTGACAACAAGAGCAAAAACTCGAAAACCTGCGTGAATATGCAAACGCCTACATGGTTGCATAAACGAATTCAAATACTGGAAGTAATACACACGCTAGCATGCGCAAGATAAAAACGCCCAAGAGATCAATCACGTTCACATAGAAACGCTTGTGCCCTTCACGGCAATAAAAATCTCATAACATGCAATCGCTGTGATTCGAACATACCTACGCCAGCGACCTAGCATACATAAACCACAGAGAACAGACGTCCATCTTCAGCATTCAACTTGTGTAAAATCTCTAACGGTTTCGAAGGTAGTTGGGATATCCAAACCAGGTGCGCTACTGTCGTTATGTTTTTTGTGGCTGAGTTCGACTGAATTGACACGGGTTATTCCTCTTCCCAGTCAAACTAATCCGGAACCGGTTCGGACTTCCAGTATGAATTCCAGCTCAAATGCATTAACCGATAAAGTCGAAATTGGTTGTTTTCTTTGAGCAAGATTCCATACTGAATCCATTCAGGATTTCGAACCGGTTCCGGAATGGATTTGACGGATAGTTTGGATAGGTTGGTGTGGCGGCGCTAGTGTTTATCGTATATTAATTCAAATGTTTACACGCGTTTTTTAAATATTTTTGTTCGATCATGGATGTCTGTTCTCTGTGATAAAACACTCCGGTTATCAAGTAAATATGTAAGTTCTTACTAATTAATACACGCGGCCTCAAATGCGACTATACCGACGCGATCATGAATCAATCTCATTCGAAAGTCCCTTTGGTTCTAGCAGCCTATGTCCATACTTTCAGTCTTCCTTTCAAAAACAAATCATACACATTAGAAGTCTAAGGGCACCATGATAGTGATGATAGTGATAGTCACTCCCTTCTAGATATGAAGCGCACACTCAAAATCACGCCTTCGCGCTTTCACGCGATCATGCATCGGTTACGTCCGGAACCCTCTACCCTCGGTAGAGGTTGGACTATTATCAAAAAATGAATAACGCTTATGTACAATAGAGAATAAGTTTTATTGCTGCGCACTCTGGTGATATGGGGAAACTTCCTCTCATCTAGTATCTGAACCGTACACTCAAAATTAAGCATCAGACTCGCGGTTTGCGTGAATATTCAAGAACTGTCGCGAATATCCCAGTTACCTGACTACGCCGTTATACAATAGAATTTATACACACGAAGTTACATACTCACTAGCACATGCGACAAACGTCTACGCGATCAAACACGTTAACATACAAACACTTGAATCCTTCGCGATCATCCACGCACACCTTCGCCCGCAATCTCGCTAACATGAAAACGCCCCGGTGATTAAATCAACGTTTTAACACTTAAACATTTATAAACGCGGTCTCTAGCACGAACATATGTACGCTCGTGCCCACGCGATCATGATGTCTCCACGCCTCACATCTGAACCGTACAATCAATATCGCAATCAGAATCTCGGCATTTTGCAATTGGCCTTAAGCAGTGTTTTAATTAAAGAGCCATGGAGTGCAAATGAAAGGAGCAGGCAATCCGTACTATTGCATTAGACGTTATAGCTGAATTGTGCTGCGCCTCTAAAAAGTAAGAGAGATTCTCGTTTTCTTTATTTTACGGGTACTACCGATACTGTGGGCTTCAGTATCATTTCACACACTTATAGTTAGACAGATTGCGGTTTATTTTTTATTTGAGTTAGGAAAAATTCATAAAATTTACCTATCCCCAAGACTCAGAAAATAAAATCGACTTAAATCATATCAAAATAAATCACATATTTTTAAATTCTGAGAAACTAGTCCGCAACGTTATTTGATCTGTTTCCGTTTGTGGAAAAATTTGTATTGTCCCGCGAGTACTTCTACTTCCACACTACTTCCAGCTCGAAAATTCTGTACAAATTCCGGAAAAATCTGTACAGCTACTTTTTCCGTACATGCCTCTAAAAATCAGTACAGTCCTCCCAAATTCCGTACGGTTCCGTCTGCTTAGTGTAATTTCAAGACATATAGGGTTCATCTTGCGCATTTTGGCGGTGGTCAGCTATTTTCGTCCGCGTTCCTTATCACCAATTTTTATACAGTGATGCATCAGCAGTGCTATCTTTGAAAATGAACCACCTTGGTTATGCAACTAATTTTTTTCGATCTTTTTTTTAAATACAAATAATTATGCAATCTTCATTTCGTTATATTCTGAATTGCACATATTTTGTCGTATATAATTTTAAATGTACTTTCATTTGATGTCATTGTAAGGGAACACGTATCCGCCGGTTGATGCCAATCTAGCTGACATTTCTTTAGACTGAGCAAACTAATTTATTTGTTTGTTTAGTGTTAATTTGACCAACTAGGAAACGAATCCACTGGGTCTTTAATGCGTGTGGGAAATACGCATGGTCTTGTCTGAGTGAAAGACTTTTGAATTATGTATGAGGGTGGAGAATTGACAATTTGCATGATCAATTCAAACCCAATTACCAATTTGCGGCAATCATTTCAGCACGAGGAACAAATGTTTTATTGTCATATTTAATGGTGTAATTTTAGTCCATTAACTCATCAGTTAATTATATTGAGCTCAGAATAAGTACGTACTATTTGGAAACGGAGGGTGTTTGATTCGTGCGTGATGTTATTATCGTTTGGGAACGCAGCATTTATATTTTTTCTGTTTCGCATCTTCATTGTAATATCGGAACGTTTACTCGAACGAGGTGGAAAATTTCAAGTTACGGGATCTCAATAAGCTTGTGATTATGCCAATAAGGACCATTTATAAATTCTACCACGCTATTAGGAGGAAGAGATATGACTAATTGTGACATAAATGGGAGGGGAGTACGTCATGTGCTTTGACGCAATCGGTCGTTTTACGTACGATTGCGCCATGTATATAGGAAATTCCATAGAACATGAACACTTTTGCGAGTAACGGCATAAAAGTGCTACTACAAAACGAAGGAAAAACTAAATGAATTTGATTCGTATTAGACCAAGGGGAAAAATAACGTGATAATATGACAGAGTTAGTTAGTATTGGGTAATCTTGGGTTCCACCATACCACTTTTAAACTCATTGTTTACGGTCCATTTTACATTGTCGACAACACTCCCGACAGCCGGCTGTCCGGAGTTCAAGTTGTTTTCGATGAAACAATCGATGAAAAATTAGCGATTTTGACTGGTTTTGTCAACAATTTCTGCTATCAAATGTTAGAGGCTACTGTTATTGACATGTATATTACCTTTAAACGACCAAAACCTTCGAATGGGTATATAAACCAGTTTTGATAATTATGTCACAACTTTGTACGGCAGAGAGGTGCCACTGTGTGAAGGGGTTAGGCGGGGCCTATGCAGTTTCAATATCAATGTAATCAATGACGTTTCGATGTGACCAAAGTTTTTTTTCCTGATCTCAAAACATATAGTTTCATAATAAAACAAAAAATTTAAATCTATTCAGTAGATTCTTAATATAAATTAATGCAATACTTTATTATTGTCGAAACGAATAGTACCTGCAATTTGAATTTAAAAAAGTTGTTTTTTAATTTTTTTTAATAATTTAATTAATTTTTAATTAATAAAGTTGTTTTTTTTTAATTTCATTCGCAAACTTTTGCTTTATTGCCCTTTTTGAACTCGGTTTGATATGTCATGAACTCGTACACTGCAAGTTGTTTCTACAAGGCACTACATGCGTGAAACGTGGCTTCTGCAAAATATATGTTATTGTTCCAAAAGTGATATCCGGCTCGTCCACTCCGACTTTACCTATACATATTCTATCTATTTCCAGCGTCCGTTCGGCTGGGGGTGGGACTCAACACTCATAAACATTAACCTTTCGCCCTCTATAATTTGGTTACAAAGTGCTCCATTAAACCATCGCCGGCGACCTCTCGGAACATTGCACGTACCGAGGCCTCGTAGCAGTGCATCGATAAACCTCTCAATCCTAGTAGAAGCTTTCCGAAGCGGTAGCAGGAGAAGGGCAAAAACGTTGACACCAGAGAACCGCCGGACCGGCTCGTGCTGCTACTGCTGTTGGGTGGTGAAGGTTCCGGTGTGGGTGATTCCCTCGGGGTGGTGGTTCGTCTGAGACTTTGGAAATCGAATAGCATTGCGGGCGCAGGTGGGGGAGAAGCAACAGCGTTTATCTGTTGCATGCTGTAATGGCCGAGGGCGATCAGAGCCGTTTCGGATGTGTTTTCCAGTTGTTGAGTTTCCTTTGCACTCAGGGCGAATTCTGTAGGGAAGAGTTTTTATTACCTTGAGTTAGGAGCAAATGTTTTTTTTCTTACGATTAATGTTAAGTTGAGATTCGTTTGAAGAAAATGAAAAAAAAAAATGAATGACTCGCCCCAAATATTTTGACCTGGAAATTCTTAGCTCGTAACTCACCTTTTCGGCAAAGTATCATCGTTTCAAGTAGAGAAATTTCGATTAGATCCACTCGAAGTGCCTTCGTTCGTTGGACGATCTCTCGTAGCGACTCATCGGCACATCTAACAGATTGGAAAGTAAACATTTTCTTTATCGTAACATAAAATAGCTGATTCCCAAGAGCAATCCACCTTTCCACTATTGAAGAAATGTCGATGGACCAGTTGGCAACACGTAGAATAAAACACTCGAACCAGACGTGACGAAGGATTTGGTTCTGCTGCTCTCGACTGAACGACGCAAAGCTCTCGTTGACCCGAGCCTGACGGATGCAGGCTACCAGCACTTGGGCGAGGATTTGTGATGGAAGAATGGTTTCTGTGGGATGAATGGTTGAATGAACAGTGATGATTAGGTATACGAACATATTTTCTATACAGATTGTGGTATTGAAATATTTTCGTTTCGTTTATATTCTGCATAAGAAAATACGATTTCACAAAACATTTCTTCGTAGGTACATGTTTTTCTCACACAATTCGGATTCCATAGCATGCACTTTCCATAGAAAGCGAGGAAATAGCTTTAAAGTCGTCTCAATCACGTAGAGCTTCATGAGAAAATTTTTGTATGAATAATGAAGTGCTTTATATATTATTTTGGAAACCTTCTTATTGTTTCCACTTCAAATAACTTCACTCTTCAGGTGCATAGACGGATCCTCCTCGTCAGTACTTAACACCAACTTAAAGCTAGTTAGATATGTCTAATTTGGTGCTGGTTTAGATTTATCTAAATAGCATTAAGTGAGTGTTAGTTACTGGCGAGGAGAATTGGAAATCACCAATAAAAAACCATAATTTATGTAAGGTCTTACGCTCTAATACACAAAACTTTTGGACTTATCCACAACTTTTCCCGTTTGCGTTTGGTTCTTAAACCAAAAGACGGTTTCGATTCACATTTCTCGGTGGCAAACAGAACTTCTGTGCTTACTAGCGAGACAACACTCGATACTAGCCAGTTGTTTAGCGTTCACACAAGACGTGTGATTTTTTGGAATTTGGTGCTGGTTTTGAACTTGTCTAACTAGCATTAAGTTGCCGCGAGTTACTGACGACGAGAATCCGAAACACTAAAAAACCATGCTTTATGTAAGGTCTTGTGTCCTTATGCCAGGCCTGCAGCCAGGATTTTGTTTCGGGAGTGGCTTTAGAATTATTACATAAATCTTTAATTCTGATCTGATTAAATTATGAGAAGTTTCTTATGAAAACAATTCCAAATGCAAGACAATCGAAACTAAAATCCTAAAAACATGTTGGCACAAGAAAGACTATAGTACATCGACGGATTATTGATGTTGAATTTGCTTTTGATTAATTATTTACAAGTTACAATTTACTCTCGTGACAACAACGGATATTCAAGAGTTCAAAGTATAGCTAACCGAATGACAACCCTTGACGGAGCTAGAAAATGCAAGGTATTCTAAATTATTCGATTGCAAGGCGCAGAAGACGCCTAATCGAAATGAACAGGAAAAATATTCTTAGAGAGGTCGAGCGAAGAGAATGACGGAATTTGCACTAAAGCTTTTGATTTAGCAGGCGATTCGTAGATGCGGTTCCACTTCTATTTTCTTCATCTGGCGTCTCGCTACTATTACCAGTTCTATGGCATCATGCTAACACAATTGTTTGATATATTTTATTTAAATGAAACTATTTTCAAGGCTGGGCCTGGCCTAGCATATCAGAGCCCCGATCATGAAAGATTCTTGGTGATCAATAGGATTAAACTACATATGAGCGACCGAAAATAAACGTCGCAAGGACAGAACATGCTTCGTACAACCTGTTCCAAATATATTAGAAAATCGGTAAAGTTGAACCTCCAGTATAAAAACCGTTTTAAATTAAATCAATCGTACGTAGGGGCATGCTGTTCAAGATTATAAGTCGGCTAAACAAAACTACTTTGTAAAAATCGGATATATTTTTTGCTGATTTTATACTGATGATTTTGTTATCCGATTCTTACAAAGGAGAGTCCCAGTCCAATATTTATGCTTGAAGTTTATATCCGGTTTTTATATTCCAACATATTTTAACCGGGTTTTACGAAGCATGTCCTGTTCTTGCAACTTTTATTTGCTGTCGCTCATATTTCAATGATTTAATCAACTAAAAGAAACTGCCCAGAATTCAATCTGTTAAATAAAATTGTCCACAAATCGAAAGAAAATCACTTAACGCTGATTACTACTATTTTCTAATTTACGTACAATTTGATAAATGACATCACCAAAATAACTAGCAACTACAAATATGAACTAGCTCAATAGTTTCAACATCTCTTACTTCAAACAAAAGGAAGTGAATAAATCGCACTTAAGATCAACTTTCTATGATGATTTCGGTTACACTTTCTAAGTCAATTCGCCACTTCGTTAAATAAATATTTTGACACACTAATCCGCTCAGTAATTGGTTTGTTTTTAGAATAAAAGTATTTTGCTCAAACTTTTTTCCACCATATGTTCGACTACTTGAACAAAGCTGTAGTGTCTGTTTGATTACAGGTTCATTTTACCGAAATTTGAAAAACGGTTTCAATTAACGCTGTTGCACCTAACGCATCAAAGTACTACGGATAACAACGACGTAAACGTCTTTAGAAAACGAAAGGATCAGACCGCTATTCCGAAATTCTATTCCATAGCGAACGAAGGACTGTCACATACTGAAAAAATGAAATCGAAACAATAATCCCAACTTATTGACTTATAGCTTACAACCAGTTACAACATTTTAGTCGCTCTCCGTGATAGCTTACTGATGCCCGTTCACTGTATCGTCACGTTGTCTTCAAACTTACACGGACGTTATTTGGAAATTGTCTAAAGCGACTAGCTGCTGCTGCTGCTGGTTTCAACTTTAAGTTGTTACATGTTTTGCTTGCTTATTGTTCGATTGTTAAAAATATCACGGTTTTCCGAATTAACAGTGTTTTAGTGTGTAACGCATTCTCTGCATAAACATGAAATTGATTGTTAATAGAAATACTATTGCATTCAAATTACACGAAATTTAAACTGTTTTCTTCGCTATATTGTAATTAGCAATTTTAATGCTTTTACCTAGCACGCTTGAGTGAGATGCCTAGTGTACAGTACAGTTAACCTATTTTGCGTATAATTTATTCTAGCCAATATCTAGCATCTGAGTTTTTTAAACGAGACAATCACTAGCGAAAAGAAGAAGAGTTTTCGTGCTCAATTTTTTAGTTAAACGGAGTTGTGGATCTTTTATATATTTCCATCATGTAAACAATAAAAGTGATAAAACGTTAATTGTAGTCCAACAGATCTCGTGTGAGCTACTAGCAATTGCGCGTGGATACCTGTTTACTTGGCTGGGAAATATTTTTTCTAAACAACAGCGTCTTGGTGGTGCTTCATTTCTATCTCATACACTTCTTCCGTGTCATCATTGTGGTTACTGCCATATTCATGTTCGCGCACAACTGATTTCATCCTTCTGTATCGATTTTGTTGGCTATTTTTGACAAATTTGATACTAAGAAAAACGAAAACTTTCGTTTCTCTTAGTCTTAAATTTGCCGAAAATAGCCAACAAAATCGATACAGTAGAACCTTGAGGCAATTAAAACATAGTAACATGATTTCATCCTTGCTTCATATCGTTACGGGTCACTAGTTTGGGCTTCCTCAATGACGATGCTGGTTGCTAATTTTGAGATACTAGACGAAGCTTTTGCCGTCAATATTACCTAAAACGCGGCCACAAATTTGGCAATTGTATGTGGTTCAGGTAATGGTATTGGAGATTATGCCTATAAAAAGATGTAATGTGTGTAGTGATACTATCGCATTATGCTTCGTGCGCGCAGGGTCAGGTATGGAGTAATGCGTCGGTCCACCTAGATTCCACAAAAACCCATTTAAAATACGGGGAATTACTTCCTAGATTTATAATGAGTTCAATTTCTTCCAAATGTGATATGAATCTTTTAATGATCCCGGTGCAAGTAAGTAGTATGAGTTCTTGAAGCCGAAAATTGATTTTCTCGTCGTCTATATATATGAGGATCTTAATTATAGCGGCGTCACAGAAACTACGTGCTACGAGTTATTATGCAAAATGATCAGCTTCGCCTGGGCTAATTTGTTAAACGCTGTCTACACTGAATGCCTGACGTGTTAGAACTCGATAAATGCGGCTTCCGTCAGTATAGCCTCCATTTTTACTTTTAGCAAATGTTTCACGTCACGAATGCCTTAAGCGTTTTATGTGAAAAGGCCGGAATCAAATAACCTCCCTATTTGGCTGGAGCACCACTTCTTGCTTCTGCGACTCACTCATCTCGAACGATCACCACAGCAAGAATGAAAGCAACAGTTTCTTTTGTCCTTCCGACGAGTCACACTATAGTACAAAAATCAAATATTTTTTGTCAAAACATTTTCGATTACGGTTTTGTACATTTAAAACTATGCATCGTAATACAAAATGCATGATAACATGGGGTAGAATGTACTGCATTACACCATCCACCCCTATTACCCACTAAGTCGAGCATCTATTTTCATTTCTTGGCATACCCGATCAGTAGGGCATAGCTGATTTATAACATCTGGAGTTATTTATTTCAAAAATATTTTGAAACAGAACCTGTTATAAATCCGGCTGGTTAGTTGTTAAAATAACATAAAATAGAACAAAAAACTGGCTAATGATAACAAAATTGGATACGATTTTATCAAAGTTAAAACTAAATTACCCGGGCCCCGTGGCGGTGGTGGAACGCTACGTAGGAAGCTGAGCTGCAAGCAACCGGGCGGGTCATAGGTGGTGGATAATGCTTAATCGCGATAGCAACTAGTTGTGATTCGCGACCCGAACCAGCAGCGGGGGCTGACTGCGGGTGTGGTAGGACGAGGTAGTGGGCCCTATACGTTCTAGGCCTAAATAACACATGCCCTAAAGCAGCCCTGACAAGGCGAGCCAGCGCCGCCTTTAAATAAGCGCTTAGCCCAAATCCCAAATCCCTCTCCTCCCGTTATCCTTCCTTCCTTCTGCGGCTGTTCGCCCATCTAAATATGGAAGCTGTTCTTCATTGTCAGCTTCTTTCACCGAACAGCCTAGATAAGCCGTGTAGTGTCGGTAGTGGTTGCTTCAACCGGCTAAGAATTACACTACGGACTACCTGTTTCAGTGGTAAAAATCTACCAAACAGGGAACCCCAATTCCATAGTGTCATGCGACCCGTGCTATGGGTAAAATTGTTGAGGGGGTTTAAATCATTCTCAATGGCGAACGGAGCCTGGGAACAGTTGGGCTAACTCCCCAGTATGCTGCATTACGCAGCGGAACGTTCACTCTACACACCGATTTTTGATCCACTTAATTTTGCCGAATTTTTGTTGGCTGGGGGATTGCTGAGACTCTCGGCTGATGGTAGTTCGGTGAAGTTTTGTTGAGTTTCGATTATCAAATTTCGATGTGTACAGATGAACCTGCCCAGAGGCCGTGTGGTATCCGGCCTAGAATTGAGCCACTGGAGTCCTGCTCCCATGTCGTAGGAGGCGACTGAAAGTAGGAGACCTTAAGTCAAGGTGTAGTTCCGTGCCGAGGACCTAATGACTGGAGGGTCTAAAATATGCCAGTCGCGCACGGAGCATTTTGAGTTTTGCCCTTACTGTGTTATGCGAATCTCTGACACAGTGGACCATTATTTTCTTCGCAAATCGTGGGAATTAAATGATCATGTCCCATTTAAACCTGATATGGCTCGCTATATGCGTTAACATCCCAACTCGCTTGGTGTCCTCTAGTTGTTGTGCAATTTGTGTTGGAGATGAAATGTACAGTTCTCTAATCAACAATGGTTAGAATAGCACAAATCAATCTCCAACACGTACAGCAACTATGAATTTATCTCGACTCATGCAGGAAGGTAAAGCTTCCATAGCATTGGTTCAAGAACCGTATTTCCATAAAGGAAACTTCTATTTTGGAAAGTTACTTAACACTGCCTTCATTGCTTACAACAAGACAGGCATGACTAACCCATGTGAAATGCCTCATGCTTGCATTCTTGCAAATAATACTATTGACGCGTGTCTCATATCGGAGCTCACAACTCGCGATATCTGTGTTGTCACAGTTACACTGACTGTCGGAAACATAGACAAAAAATATATATATTGTTCAGCATACCTACCGCATAACGAATCATCTCCTTCTGATGATTTCAAAAGCGTTGTACCATATTGTAGCAGAAATGGGCTTCCGCTCATTATCCGCTCATTATCGGCAGTGATGCGAATGCTCATCACATCATTTGGGACAGCTCGGACATCAATCTGAGAGGCTCTGAACTGATGGAGTACATAAGTAGTACAAATCTCCATATTCTGAATGTGGGAAACCGACCAACTTTTGCGAGATCTGGGAGGGAGGAGGTGTTAGATATAACACTTTGCTCTGATAGAATTTTGCATGAACTGGGAAATTGGCAGGTTCCAAATGAAACTGAACCGTCTCTATCCGATCATAAATATATATTTTTCGATCATTTTGATGTCACCTTCAATGTGGTGACATATCGTAATCCTAAATCTACAAACTGGGACCTCTTTTTGGAAAACTTGGCGACTAAATTTCATGGATATTTTCCAACAATTAGTCAACTAGACGACTTAGATGACGTCGTGGATACGACAAACTCATTCATATTAGCATCCTACGAAGAAGCTTGTCCACTTCGTACTGTTAAATCGACTAGGGGAACCCCTTGGTGGAGGGCTGAGCTTGAAAGAATGAAGAAAGTTATGAGAAGAGCTTGGAAAGTCCAGGGCTTTCAGGTCAGCTCGTAGTGCATATAAGAAATGTCTTAGATCTGCAGAACGGGCTGGCTGGCAAAGCCTATGCACTAATGTCTCTAGTCTGAACGAGGCTAGCAGATTAAATAAAATTCTCTCCAAATCGAATGATTTTCAGATGAACTCCTTAAAAACCAGAGATGGTGTTTATGTAACGGACGAAAAGGATGTTCTTAATTGTCTCTTCGACACACACTTTCCAGGTTGTATCGATCCGGAGTTGAACAATGTTCACAGATCTCATTCTGGTGATTCGGACTCGTGGGCGTTAGCACGCACATTGGTCTCCACTGAATCGGTCAAGTGGGCAGTTGACAGCTTTGCTCCATACAAATCATTATCTCACTAACTGATTGGCATTATTTAGCTGATCCATCTAGCAAAACTAGCTTTAGTCTGCCCAGAAAATATATTCAAAGCGAACACCTCCATATTGAGGACTGTGATGAGGAAGTCCACGATTACCAAAGAAACTATTCAGGTCTTCCACGCAATATGAAATTGCGTCTTCCAATTAAATTTCCAATAATGTGCTAATAAACATATACCAATAATCTATAGGGTAAGTATTTCTTAATCGATTTGTGACTAAAACTACTAAATTATTTAATAAATTTCAGTATAATTAAACCGGTTCCAGCTTGAAACTAAAGCAATCAATTTTGTGCATGCACTTTTTAAAAACAAATCAAAACTATTAATACTTTAACATAACTAATTTTTCTCGCCCAGTAAAATCTTTAACCAACCTCCTTTATTCTGTAGACGCAAATCCAATTGAATCCGCCCGTGCTTTAAAAATAACTACAGAAGGTTGGCGTCAGGTGCCTTAATGCTAAAACATATATCCGAAATATAAAACGTGTGTGTCAATAGGCTTAATACCCTACACACTGCTGAAAACATCGAGCGTACACTTAAGCATAAAAATAAATTATTTTTAATGCAGAATAGATTTATGCTTTCATTATAGGGGTCCCGTTTTAAAATATCGGCTGTAGCAGTCGGGACAGTTAATAACTTCCATTATACTTAACAGAATGATCTGATTTGTGAATATATGGTCAGCTATGTAGTGTTAAAATGTGGAGTATGTTTAACATGCATTAATAACGAAAAAAACCTGTTTTAATCCACCTAGCGGTGCAATTGTGCCTTTCTCATTTCTCTAAACTATGGCACGGAGGCTTTTTATGTTCAACATAATTGTGGAAATGTCCATTACATTCTTAGTACACTTTGCACTTATACACAATGGCATGCCAGCCACGAACTTGATGAGCTACGTGTCGACGGTGAAACACTTGAAACAAAAAAATATCATACTCCATTAGCCTAATCAGCATTAGATCAATGTTATCTGCTTGCTAACTCATTTTGTCATGCGGGGATGAGTATGTGAGGAGGGCGAAAGTCCCATGAATGAACGACTCCCCAGCTTAAACTGGTATGCTTTGTAATATAGTGGTGGTTTAAAGATGATGGGGTTGAAAGGGAGGGGTATGAGGTGGTGGTCTGAGGGGTGATTTAAGGAGATTTTTAAAGGAGGGGAGTGAACAGTAGAGGGGGGGAGGTGTAACCCCTCTCCGTAAACCATCAACTACGCCCCTGTTAAAATCCAGAAACCTTATGCGAGTCGAAAAAAAAATTTGGCCGGGATTAGGTTGACGTTTTTCAAAGTGATTGCATAACCTTTCTATATGAGAAAGGCAAAAATGTGCAAAATCCAAAAAAGTGAATCTTCGTCAAATTTTTTTCGTGTTTGCATCAAATCTAGACGTTTTATGCACCTTGAATACATTTAGCATCAAAAATAAAAATTCTATTTTTAATTTTTCCTATAGTTTTTATGAGAAATTTCTGTGTGACCGCACTCTGAAACCCGTAATTCTGGAACCAGAATTCCGATCGATCCAAAATTCAATAGCAGCCGATGGGAAGGTTGCACCTTTCATTTGAGACTAAGTTTGGGCAAATCGGTCCAGCTATCTCTGAGAAAAATGAGTGACATTATTTGACACATACGCACATACATATACACACATACACACACACACATACACACATACACACATACATACACACATACACACACACATACAGACTTTTTCCGATCTCGACGAACTGAGTCGAATGGGATATGACACTCGGCCCTCCGGGCCGGGATTAGGTTGACGTTTTTCAGAGTGATTGCATAACCTTTCTATATGAGAAAGGCAAAACCTTTCGAAAACTACTTGGAGATAATAAACATTTCAGCTCATCTCGGTCGGAGCCGTCATGCACCAACCGAACACTTAAATGATGAAAAGTTTTGAATATAGGCCCGGTACAGATTTGTTTCTATTATTATTGCTATTTGGTGAGTGAAGGGCCGTTCAATACTGGGAAGGAAATAAGAATTGTGAGCTGTACATGGCTGTTTGCACAGCTCCGTGCTAGTAACAGGAATTAAATTTGTTAAACCACTGTTATTTCTGAAGGGTCGAAATTAGCATACACACACTGGAAAAAATCAATTTTAAATCATCTAACTGAAGCCCATTCCTGATTGGTTCCCATTAATTGTATGCACCGAGCATGGTTGCTACTATTTTTCAAACAATATCTGGCAGAATGGGATGTTTGTCTGTTTGTCTGGAAACTGCCATCAACTCTGACTATGCCTGATAAATCTAGCATAATGGCATCCCTACAACCGAACCGAAAATCTTGAACAGTTTTTGTTCGAAGCTCTTCCTCTTTGACGATAAAAGTAAACTAATTTCATTCGATGACCAGCCCATTTTGCTTCGAACGCAAACTGAACCAAGGATGGTGTGTTGCCTAGCATCTATATCATTCTGATGAATAAGCGGACGAAAAGAAATTAAGTTTTTTTTGTTGGCAGGTGAAAGATGCTGAGAAAAAAATGAACCTTCCCTTTTTAAAGCGACCATTGCATTCGTATGGAGAGTTTTGATTTGATTTGATAATTTTGAATTAAACTACAAAACACACACACACACCCAAGAAGCTTTTGAGGAGAATGTGCACAGATTTACATTTTCAACGTGTTATTACATATGTAGAAGCAAACCAGTGCTGCTACCGCGCAGTATTAAGATTGAAAATAATCCAATTCGGTTTGGAGTCCTGCGCAATCTAACGGACCAGACGATGGAAGGGCAGCTTGCGGATTAGTAGCTTCGTTTACTTCTGATAGCGGCGAATTTTTCACAAGGCATTTTCTGGTCGGTAGAGAGGTCACATTTGCGGACGACTTTCGATGCTAACTGCTTTCGGGGAGCTTTCCATCCGGTGGACTTGTGGACTGTCCATTTGGTACGGGCCATGGCACGAAAAATATTCTGCTCTGCTACTGCTGGTAGCACAGCGACGGTCAAACGAATGATGAGAAAAATCAACCGACCGTTGTATAGTCGCACGGATATGCATTACACTTTCTCGCTCGTTGCCATATGCCTTTTCATTACTTTCTGCTACTGATACTAGCATTTAGTGGCCAGTGTGAATTTTCAGCTTTTTATCAATAAAATTCCAACAATATTTTCAAAGAATGATGCAGATTGGAAAAAAGCAAAAACACATTCCAAAACAAATTCCAAAAATATTCCCAAAAATCTATGTATGTGCAAACGACGGCAAAATATCATATATATATATATATATATATATATATATATATATATATATATATATATATATATATATATATATATATATATATATATATATATATATATATATATATATATATATATATATATATATATATATATATATATATATATATATATATATATATATATATAATTTCATTAGAGTTCAATAAAATTCCAATAGTTGCAGAGAATTCTAACTTCAGAAGTAGTTAGTTCCTTTTAAAGGTAAATAAAATAAAAGAAGATGGGTTTTTAATGTCTGAGAAATAACCGGAGTGTCGTGACTACACTTCAGACATTTCAACAACTTTTCGCTCTGATCAGGGTTATTTTGCTTGGTAAAGAAAAACGTCAATGTAGAGAGTGGTATTTTTCGTCCTTTTCACATCTTAGATCAGTACTTCATCTGATTGATCCAGTGGTTTATCGCGTCGCATCCAAGACAACATCTAAGCCCGAAAATAGTAAGAAGTCAGAAGCATACAACGAGAATCGAACCCAGCGCATCTCCCCACCAACGCCAACAAAAACAGTCCTTTTTAGGACCACCATCATTTTTATAAAGAATAATTTAAAATATTCCTCACCCAAAACACTTTTTATCCGAAAATTCCAATGAGTATCAACAAATTTCAAGTACGGGTTTCCTTATGTATTCTGCATCTCTCCAGTTATGTCGCAGACATTACCCACCCATCATTTTTTCAAACGTAAGCTCTCAAGCAGCACATACACGTCACACTCTATAGTGTTGAACTCAATCCAACATACGGTTTGCACGGGTGGAGACCGCTCCGCTCATCCACTTGGCAAATCATCCTGTGACACCGTGTTGGCACCAGAAAAATTCGTGCACGGTTTAACTGTGTACGAGTTAATGCCACCGCTGTAGCGTCCAGACGCTATAGCCATGATGTTGCTCATTTGGCATAAGATGATTCAAACAGACTCATGGCACCTCCATTTATAACTTTTCATATTTGATTGGGCCTTTTGAGTGCTTCGTATTGACGGATCTGCTTGAAAAAACAGCCTCGTTTTCCTTTTTTCGTAAAATATCAATATTCCAGTTAGGCGCTTATGAATCGGTTGGTGTATAGATTATTAAAATCCATCTAGTAATAACTGAGTTATAAGTGTGCAAACCATACGTAGTTTCGTTACATAGGAGATATTTTAGATTTTAGAATGACATCTGGTCCCAGATAGTGGAGTAAGACAATGTCCATGTAAAAAAAAGTGTGATTTAAAAACAAACAAAGTTTAATCTTTGTGCAAAAATTTTTGGTACTGCAACAGGACGCACATAATCATTAATAAATTTTTTGAAGGTGAATAATAAGACATATTTTATGTCTCCAGTGTTATAATTTTTCGAAGGACCAACTCGCAATATCACATTACCGTAGTAAAGTGACCCTACATACGAGAGTGTACTATGCATATTTGCCAGAAGTCAACTACAAATACAAATAATTATTAAATTGCAGTACCTGGGGTCCGAAATTCCGCACTCAAATTCAAAAGCACCGATTTTTTCAGCATAATTCTCGCTTGTAGTTTTCTATTCTTCCGAGGTCCACGTTCTTCCTGCACGGCAGTTGCATTCATTCCAACCGTGAAGCACTTTTGCAGTCTACAAAATGGACACCAATTCCTTCGAGCCTTATCAACTGCACAACCGCCCTGGCCAGCTATTTCGGAGTACAATTACTTTTCTGTTAAATTTACACTTCGCCACAAAATAGTAATCTACTCACAGATACACGTGTACAGTGCACGCTTCCGGATGCTTCGCTTGAAGAAACATGAACATCCGTCACAGCAGATGGATCCGTAATGTTTCCCGGAGCTTCGATCACCACATACATGGCAGACCAGAGAGGTTGCCATCGCAGCGACCCGGAACGATGTCCACTAATCTTCGATTGGTCACGGTTCAATCAACACTGGTGGTGATTTGTGGTATTCGACCGCCATTTATATAGATTTGTCGATACACTCAAGTGCCCACTAAACTGCCAATCGTCCGCTCCTGTCCAAGTGGCATGATGTCCTTTTCAACGGACGACCGGTATGTGCTAACATGACTTATTTATTCCCCTTCGATCAGGAACCCGCTCGGCTCTATCACCGATGGAAAATCTGAAAATCTTTACAGCAGCAACAGCACATGTTTAGCATATTTACGTTTGCCTCAAACCAACCCCCTTGACACGCTTCTTTTGCCCTGCTAGAAAGTTGCTGGCAATGAGCAAATAAAGGAAAATGACTTGGTCATTTGGTAGCCGACCGTCGTCTGGCAGGACATGGACAGCCGAGTGTGTGACAACAACAAAGATAAGGTGACGACGATGACGTTTGTGCTTTCAAGTCGGCAAACTCTTTGGAAGAAGGACTATCGATGTGTATGTTGAACATAATTGACAACGGTCCTTGTTGGACTTTGCTTAACGATTGTCCGATTGTGTGACGTTGATTCGTATTTGGCTGTTGGATGTTTGAATGGATCATAGAAGCACGACAGATTGCAGGTATGCTTTTGATAACGGAGTTGAAATTTATGACAATGTAGGGCAAAAATATCTATCGTTCATTGTTTGATCTAGCCTTAATGGTTTGACAAAATTGTTATTAATATAGAGCTGCGGAGTTAGAGTTAGAGCAAATATTCGATAGAGCAGTGCCGTTGATCTTTCTTTTTTCGCTTCACTTAATCACGACTATTGAATAAATTCTTTTGCTGTTCACGCCTGATTTGTTTGAGCACTACTTCTTTGGAACGAAAGAAAGATACTATGATACTTATTCAAGCGGAATCAATTAATTGTGAGCCGATCAATGAAATAGTGTGACAAATCCTAACTAATGAGATGCATAAGGGCCTGTTTATCCTGCCAGTGTTTTAATTTGCATTGTGACATTTTGTTTCGTGGCAGGTGGAAATGTGAATCGTCTGAAAAATACTCTGTTTTATGCAGGGGCGGATCCAGCGGGAGGGTCCTGGGGGTCCGGATAGCCCCCCACTAAAATGTTCAAATTTTTGAGAAATTTTAAATTTGCTTCAATTTTAAATTAGTTTTAAACTCAAAATCATTTTGAACCAAATTTGACGCTGATGTTCATTAAATGAGCCCGATCAGAATGAAATAACAAAATCATAGCAGAATCCAATTTACGTAACCTATTCTGTTATAAATTGTGGTTCGTTAGTAGTTAAAATAATAGAGAATTATAACAAGCAACAACGCGAGATATAGTTTTGAAATCTTTTTGTTATGTGTTTCTAATCGGGAGGTTTTTATATATTATGTATTGTACAATCTTCATTTCAAATTCGAAAGTTCAGATCTGCCCCCCACCACCGTTTTTTTGGTTTTATCTTTCGAAATTCTAGGAAGGTTCCAACGAAGGAGCAACGCTCAATTTTGTAGCAACAGTAAAGAACTGATGTAGGAGCATCCAACGATAAAACCGGAAGAACTCGATTGTTGCTCTACCTGTCGGTCGGACGAGATCAACCGCCTTTCCGCCATAATTCTAAAAATCGGTGGAATAATTTTTCGATATGCTGTGATAAAGTTACCTTAGTTTTCATTTTTCTTGCTTTACATACGAAATCCGAAGTACATGACCACATTGAAATAGCGATAAAAGCCCTACTTAAGATACAGACTTACATCTGGAGGCGAGTCGCTTAAACATAATCGGGAAAGGCGAGTACCTCCATGGCAGCGGAGATTGGAGAGTCGGATCTCGAGAAAATTTGTCGCTATTGGAGGGGGGATTCGCCACACCGACAACAAGCTTGATCATCGAGACAAATTCTTGAGTCGAGTAAACTGTGTCTTGAAGTCCTTCTTGAATGCGGGGAATGAGGTCAGAACAATCAACAGGTTTGCTGTTTCCGTGTTGAGCTAGAGTTTCGGCGTCATTAAACTGTAGCTCAAGCGAGCTGAAGTCTCGTCTGTGAACGAGGCCGACATGATCGCCAACCAGGACAGGACACGAGAAATTGCAGGAGGTATGTCATTCGTGTTGTGTCATTCGCCGTACGAGACCTTCGACCACATTATGGTCGACTAACGCGCACTAGCCAACGCAGCCTACTCCGAGCGTCACACGTGGTCTTTTGCAGGAGATTGTGCCGAACTACCGTTACTTGCACGTGTCTGCTCTACAAAACCCCTCAGATATACTGGTCCATGGCAAAGGTCGGTGCTAAGTCATTATAATCAACGTCGCGGTTCCACTGGACCACAATCTGGTAATTACTCACGGTGGAAAAATTATCAGATATGGCCCACTTACACCGGTCGTAGAGTTAAAGGTAATGCAGGTTGGATGAGGCTCCGAGAATTTTCAATTATTTTAGATTCACATCGAAGCTTGAAATTACCTTACCACTCAACCATCGGCGCCGTCTCGTTAAACAAATAAAGTGGCAGTAATCTGCTCAGTCATTGGTTTGTTTTTTAAACAAAAATAATTAGCTGTTTCTTACTTTCATAACCACCATCAAGATTGGAAGAGATGTTTGGCTTCTTGAAGATTACAGTAATGTCTGTTTATAACATCGTTTGTTTTATCATAAATTGGTAAACAGCAGGAGCGGATCTAGAAAAAAAATCGGGAGGGGTCCGAAATTTTGATTTTGGAATGAACATTGTACAATACGTTATGCGTAAAAACCTGATTTAATGAAAACCAGTTTTGGTAGTCAAATTTGGTTTGAAAAAATTTTAAGTTTGAAACTAATATAAAATTGAAACTAATTCAAAATTTCTCAACAAGTTGAAAACTTTCGGAGGTCGTCCGGGCCCCCAAGATCCTCCCCCTGAATCCGCCACTGGTAAACAGTTTAAATGAAAGTTGTTATACCTACCGCATCATTTTTTTCAAACTGAATTGACAGGATCAGAGCGCAATTTCGAAAGCACTCGTGTTGAGTGTACAGACGAGTAGAAGAGGCGCTCATGAGTCGATTTCAATTTCATAACTCTTATTCCATTTCTTTTCACCTGGATTTCTGGTCTGACTCTCTCTCTCTCTCTCTCTCTCTCTCTCTCTCTTTATTCTATAACAAAAAACGAGAGACCGTCACATACAGAGCACATGGAATCGAAACATAAATCGAAACTTATGGACTTATAGATACAACCAGTCGCGACATTTTAGTCGCTCTCCGTGATTGCTTATTTATGTTTGTTCACTGTATCGTGGAAATGCTGCTGCTGGTTGCAACATTACCTTCATCGTATGAGCGTAACCTAAGAGCGAAAATTAGTAACTAATATTGAAAGATACTTACATAATTGACTACTGTATAATTTAGCAGCAATTGAGAAAAATTACGACCGTTAGTCTTCTTGCCATTGTGTACGTATGTTCACCTCAGCATCGAAAATAATCATAATGGTGGCACGACAGCATTTTGTTAGTCTTCATTGAGATGCTCAAACGACAATAAGTGTGTTTTTACAACTTTTGATTTGATTTTTGTGCATCATTGGCTACATGATATTTCTGAATGTTAAAGTGATTGCATAAAAAATGTAAGTGGATTTAGACTCTTTGATTAAAGTCCTATAAAGTGCATAGATGAATTTAATCCAACTTTTTTCATAATTTTTTTTATTTGCATCGTAAAGAAAAATGACGCGTTGGGGCAAATCCGACCTCTAAATGGTGGGGTAAATCCGACCGCTTTTTTGCTAAGAATTTTTTTTTATCAAACAGAAATATATTTTTATTGTGATTATTTATTATTTTTTTGCACAATGGTTCATAATTACAAACGAAAGACACAAAAACGTGATGAATATAGTATTCGTCGAACAATTGCTTCGATGCAAGTGCAATATCTCTACGTGCTCTGCTCGTGATCGTGACATTCCAAGATTGACATTGAGTTCCATTTTCTTCATGTTACAATTCAATAACATAACATTTATTGATTTATCGTCGAAAAACTATAAAATTTGGGTAATATCTGTACTAAATCAACCAAAAACATAGGCGGTCGGGTTTACCCCACCATTTTTGAAAACAGCAAAAATGAACGTTTTCGTAAAACGCTTGTATCTCAAAATTTTCTTAAAATATGAATATTGAGCTATTTATAGAAAGTTACCCAGAAGGATTTGCCCCACCTTACCCTATTTAATACGGAATGCATCCCTCGCATAAAAATGAAATTAAGTGTCAATGAAAGTGTATCTATAGTAGACCTCTCCACATTTGAAAAAAGTTTTGAAATATACATGGGTCAGCTCAGATTTTAGGTCTAGGTGTGAATTTAAAAACTTTCGCCAATAATGACTTAATTTGAATATGATTTAGGGGAGTCTCCAATCAAAAATCGTGTTTTTGCTTTGTTTCCATAGGAAGAGCACTTACATTCTGATTTAATAGGCCCTATATGCCCACATATCATCAAGATTATCGTATCATATATTATATCTTAACATGTTTTAACAGTTGAACATAGCTCTAATCGCAATAGAAAATTTGATAACTGAATATTTATATAGAAAATAATGTCAAAATAAAAAAAAATACTACTAATTTTCCTTAGTTTTGATATACTTTTCTATAGAAAAATCCAGTTAACAAATTTTCTATTGCGATTAAAGTGATATTGACCTGTTAAAACATGTTAAGAAATGTTAAGAAATGTCTGACGAACAATCTTTGATGATATGTGGGCATGCAGGGCCTATTAAATCAGAGTATGGGAACATAGCAAAAACATGATTTTTGATTGGTCAGCTAAAGACAATTTGAGAGATAATTGTAGCCACTTCTAAATCATGTCCAAATTAAGTCATTTTTAGCGAACGTTTTTAAATTCAAACCTAGAACAAAAATATGAGCTGACCCATGTATATTTCAAAACTTGTTCAAAATGTGAAAAGGTCTAATGTATAGCTCTCAGCAAATTAAAATATTTTTTTATGTCGAGCACGTTTTAGTGTGATATCTGCTGTCTATACTAAGATACGGTGCACTGACCCAGTATAGAATTTCAAATTGTATACCGATAGAAAATAATAATTGCAAGAAGAGAATATGCTTTGATAAAAATATAATAGTAAACAGAAAAAAATATTTTGTAATTTTAAGTTTATTTTCATGCACGTATTTGGAGCATGAATATAAATGTAAAATTAAGTTCCACCATAAATACACACGACTTGTCGTGCTTTCTTCAACGAATTTTATTATAATTTTACACGTGGATTGAAAAATATAGCTTCTTTAACCGGAAAACCAATGCACTTCAATGTATTTTTACTCGAATACTGCTGTAAAATGAAATGACATGCAATATTACACGAATTAAAGTATAAAATTGTATGATGTTTGATGCTCAAATTGATTTTAATGTAATTTTCAATCAAATTTTTGATTCAATCTTTGTATGTTTACATTCGTATTGATTTACATGTCGTTTAAATTTCATTATTTTTTGGTGTGTATCGTGTACGTAAGAATTTAATATAAATTCCAAGCATAAAATTAGATTGGAGTTTTTTGGAGTAAATATTATCCGGTTCTTATAAAGAAATCGCATTTAAGTGACTTTTAATCCTGAATGCACAGATTGCCCTGCGAACGATTTTTTTTTATTTTTCACCAGTTTTATGCTGGAGGTACGTCCTTCCGATTTTTTTCGGGTGAGAACAATTTAATCGATGCTTATGCTTGAGAACCCCAGTCCGATTTTTACAATTGTATATTTAAACGGGTTTTACGAAGCATGTTCTGTCCTTGAGACTTTTATTTTCGGTCGTCCACATGTTACATACAACCAAGTTAAGTTGTTATGCAAAAAAAAATAATAATTTCGCCTAGGCCAATTTGTTGAACGTCATCAGCACTGAATGTCTGAGACAAAAGTACTCGATAATAGTGACTTTCGTAGCCTAAGCTCATTTTCCACCTTCAGCAAATATCCCACATCACGAATGGTCGGTCTTACGCGGAAAGACGCGAATTCAACAGCTATCGTAATAGACCGGAACACTACTTCTTGTTTCTGCGACTCACTAATCACGACAGATCACTACGGCAAGAAACAAAGTAACAGTTTCATCTGATATTCAGACAAGGTACACAATATAAAAGCAATGGTTCTTTTTCGTTCGGTTCACACTGACTTGAACGGAAGCAAAAAGCACACTGACTATCGTGATCGCTGTTCTTGGTGGCTAGAAATAGTAATCTTTTTCAACCCTTTTTGTCGACAGTTTGTTAACACCTATCGAGATACAAATTTGTTAAGAGACGCCGAAATACGTGTTTTTTCTTTTAATATGTTCGAAAATGTGCATGGGAGCAGCCTCTAGTCACTTCCGTATGGCTATGTACCTGTTTCAATTGATCTAGAAAGAGTTGTAAGTAGAACCAAATGCAACACAAAATCACGCTTGAACAGTTCAATATACCCTCAAAATCTTGTTTCATAACAAACAATTTTTTTTCTGAACCTTCTGCGAAAAAAATACTACGTTGTCATTTTTCAGCCGATTCACGATTTTTGAATAATCCTGGCATGAATAAAAACAGTCCTTTCCAGCGGTATGTTGTACTGTTTTGTAAGAAATACTATGCGATCTTGAAAGTACAATATGCAAAATGAAAATATGAAAGCATCATAAGTATCATTCTCCTTAAGGGAACCTTCTCCTGGATTCGGCGGAAAATCAAGTAATATTTGAGATTTTTTTGGAAAAACGAAAAGACATACGAACTTCCGCTTTTGATGATAAGAAAATGATTATTTTTTTTTCGAAAATTCAAAATGGCGGCTTCAAAATCGGATCTCGTCGGCCTTTGCGGGCGAAACATCGTCCTGCTTCGCAGGGCCTCTCGTAGTTAACCGAAATGAGAAATTTACATAATTCATAAAAATGGATAACATTTCTTATGAATTATACCTAATTTCAATCAAAAATTCAAAAAGCTTAATTTTTCATGCAAATGTTATGTATAAGTCAGAAAAAAGTATATACTTCCTTTATGAATAAAGAAAATTAGATCAATAGAACAAGACCTACTCTTGGCGCTAGCAGAAAAAATATGGTTTCGAGAAAAACGATATTTTGAATTTGTGAAAAAAAAGATCTTTTTCTAATTATCGATAAATAACGAATAAAATATGAATAGCAGAAGTTCATATGTTTTCTCATTTTTCCACAAAAAATTCTCAAATATGGCTTTGATGTTCCGCCGAATTCAGGAGAAGGTGCCCTTTACCCTTTGCGAAGCCCTTTAGCCCCTCGACTCGCTCAGTGGGTGGTTGGAGGGGAATTATGCTCACTACTACAAATACTCATCCAGAACTTCATATATGCTCACCCCGGTACTCATTCACTTCAAGAACTATTCGAAAATGGACTATCGAAAACTGTTGCAACCAAGGTGAACAACTGCAAGGTGGAGAAATTATTTTAAATCTTCAAAAGCGGGGCCTTGAAATTTCTTTCGTCTGAAACACACGAAAATGAGGGTTGACGACTCCTTTGGAATCCGGAAGTCGAAACAAAATCGTGGAATGACTGTACGGACAATGTCTACCTTGTGCAAAGCTACGGTACTACCTATAATTTATTTTGCAGGTCTGTCGATAGCATTCCCGACGATGATGGCAGCTCCTGTAGATTAGGCTTCCGTGTCGTGTTCTTTGTGACGGTCGAACCGCAGCCGGCTTGGGCTTCGTGGCTGCAGGTCGGGACACGGTTGCAATCTAATGGCGGCGAACTGGGGCTGCTCCAGACAGAGAAACGGTCGAAAACTTAATGGCGACTAACCTCCCGAACTAGTACCCAAATTAGCACTAGTTAGACACTAAATTCCAAAAAGTCACACGTCTTGCGTGAGCACTAAACCACTGGCTTATACCGAGTGATGTCTCGATAGTAAGCACAGAGGTTCTGTTTGCCGACGAGGAATATGAGTCCAACTGGACACCCAGATGGTGCTAGTTACTGACGAGGAGAATCCGAAACACTAAAACAAAAAAAACCATACTTTATGTAAGGTATGTGCCCTCATGCACAAAGAAATTGGTCTTGTCCAAAAAATTATCTCACTTGGGAATTTTGCATACATTTTGTTGTTTTTACGCTGAAATCCTTACTAACACAATTTGTATTTGATGAGACCTACAAACTATATTAGTTTACTTCCAAAGGTTCAAAATCACTGTAGCACCGTATTATCAAAACTCTACTTTTGTCGTCCAAATTGTTCATTTTTCGCTTTTATTGCATTTACCGCAACATCGCGTAGTGCGTGTGCGGTTTGCGGTGTGATTTTGAGTGCTACCGCACCGCGACGAACCCTACAAGTAAATCACAAAGAGGCACATTTACAAGTGCTATCAACGACAGCATGGACGAAAATGATACAGGTATGATACTATACAAATTACAGATAACTGTATGATGTGTGCCTTGCAAATAAAACAATTAAAAACTTACAGAAGAACATCGCGAAATTAAGTGAAATCCGACTCACTTTTCGATATTCCCATTCAAATCAATTATTCTGCTTGTTTATCGAACGACACTTCATTCCCATCGCGTGTCCTTTTAATCAGATCGTAGATCGACTACCGACGCCTGTCATCGTTAATTTTTCCTTAGTCACTTCCCTCCTTGCCGGTTGCTTGACTATTTCCTATACAAAGCACGTGACGTGACGGTGTATGTGATTCATTTTAACGACCGGTGCTGAAGTGTCAAACATTACGATACTTGTCGGGTTTGTCATCAACTGTGAAACGGTACTTTAATACGGAAGCATTATTTATTAATAGTTATGCATGTTGAAGCGATAAACTTTGAGTGCTGCGGAAAAGGGGGGTTGAAAGAGGCGTGATATTCACTACTGTACACAAAGGCCGATTTAGTCGACTATTTAGCAGTTTATTTGCTTTCCGAATTTGTTTGTTTGTTTATTTGGTCACAAAAATAAATAACATCCATTGATAAATATATTCTACACAGCTCTGGATTTGATATTTCTGTATCGTGAGTGTTCTCTTTGCCACCGGGAAACTACAGCACCTACACATATAAAAGGTGTACAACATTGCTTCCACATTCAAAAACGAATTAACATTATTTATATGCGTTTAACGGTTCCTTGGTGCACCAAAGAAGTGTTATTCTAAAGCAGCGTTCTACAACAATTTCAACTATATAGTTCATAATAGGAGGGACTCTCGCTCCCGATTCAATTTGCCGAATGTTTCGATCTACACTATCGGGGTACAAACATATTTGAGTATGATATATTGTTTGATACCTTATAAACTTTATTCTAGATGATCTTACTTCGGCCGAATTTCGAGGTTTGCCGGTATTTCTTTACGCGACTTTCAGGGTTTCCATTTGAGGTTTGTCACGAGATAAGCTGAAAATTTTAGGAGTTTTTTTTATATTTCATAAAGTTCTTTCATATACGATCTTCTTAATATATTATCTAATCGTTCCACATAATATATCCATAATAAACTCTTGTTGATAGAGAAACACAATTTGATCACGATCGAACGATTCATGCGTTTAATTTTCTAAATTTCATCAATTTATTCCTATTTCATCTAAACGGTTACGGAAGTATTGGAATGTTCTTTTTTGTGGGCACACTTTACAGAGGGACTCTAAATGTTAGAATACTTACGCTTTAAATCAAAAAGTTCGTTTTTTCTTTAAAGTAGATAGGTTTTGTGTTTTTTAGTACAAGTGGCAGACGGTGTGGTTTTGGTGCGGGAGTTCGGGCCTTACTTGCAGATTTACCTTTTACATTTAGTTACAATGGAATAGTTGTTTCGCTATTTGCCACAAACATTTACTTCTGGGACACACAACCACGAAATGAAAAAGAATTCAATGTTTGTTTAATTTAAAGTGATACAGGCAATAAAAAGTACACATTATTTAGTGAATCACTAACTGAATGGCATGTATTTATGGAAGTAAGTTTAACTGAACCGTATTATAATGTGTCGATACTATTTCCAATGAAGATAGTCAAGAGCAGGATGAAGTAGTGAACACGTGGATTGGAGTAACACAAATTGTCACACAATTGTGTAATGGTATATAATCCGATATCTTTCCGAATCAGCTGTTTTTGCCGAAATCCTACCAAGCTTTCGGGATCTTGTTTTTACAAGGTACACAAGACAGGATTGATGCTAGCCCGGTAGTATCATCCATCATGTTCAAGCGGTGTTCGTCTATCCGGAAACTGTTCCGCTCCGATGCAGCCTTTAGACATTTTTCCAGTTCAACTTCTTTCCGGTTGAGCTAACCGGTTCCGAGAAAACTTTCTACATAGATTCAATTTTCTTCACAACGATTGTCAGATTGCTTTTTATTTTGGCGGGATGATCCCGGCGGGTTGGTTATTTCATCGTTATAAAGACAGTACACCAGAAACAAATGACTCTCGATGTGCTCTGCTAGTTCATTTGGGTTTTACGTAAATAACGACCGCTATTCTCCTTACGCCAAAATGAAAATCCCGGCAGCTGCTACCGAATCTAAACTTGAGTTTCAAAGTGCCCGTCGGTTTATCTGCTGTAGATATTCATTTCAATTTATTTATTTACTTACAAATGCCACTCTTTCTTCCCGATCAAAGTTTGATATCAAACTGAGAACAAAGTCAGGTTGTTATTGTTTTGGTTGTTTTAACGGTTAAAAGATCAAAAGCGAGAGCAGAAAATTTGCGTTATGACATCAAACAGAAAACTATTTATGCTATCAGTGAAAGCATCTTAGATGTTGAAATGTTTTATTAAAAACAAAATAAGTAATCAATTTGATATTTTGGCAAAGAAATGAAAAAAAACATTTTTTGGGCGTGCATAGCGTAGTTGGTAAATCTATTGCCTTGTACGCAGCTCACCTGAGTTCAATTCTCAGCCTTGCACATAGGGTTACAGATTTTCCAAAATCTCTTTCTTACCCGAAAACAGATGCGAATGACTTTAAGGGTAAAACCTCTATCAACG
Organism: Topomyia yanbarensis; assembly: GCF_030247195.1. NCBI lineage: Eukaryota > Metazoa > Arthropoda > Insecta > Diptera > Culicidae > Topomyia > Topomyia yanbarensis. The sequence goes on along the minus strand of NW_026683439.1, from coordinate 3,966 downwards.
AAATAAAAAAAAAATTAAGAAATGTTTTTTTCGCAAAGCGTGTAAGCTCAGCAAAATGAAATCAAAATATGATGTCATATTTGTAAAAATATAAACCGATATCAAAATAATTTCATGACATCAAAATATGATATCTTCTTGCTATAATTTTGATGTTTTACTTTGCTCGGGTTCCCTTTCTTTGCCAGCCTTCTCCGTCGAGTTTATTTTACAGTCAGCGTTGAAATCCAACTGGGAATGCGAATTTGTTCTCGCGCGGTGGGATTTTTAAGTCCGGTTTATGTCTTACCTTTGGATGAATTTAGGAAAGGTTATGAAAATAACTAAATCATCATTCATTGAACATCCTTAATATTGTTGAGATTTTTAAAATATAAGATATTATGGTAAATAATATCTTATATTTTAAACACCTTAGTAAAATAGTAAAGGAGCTTTCGTCTGTAACAGGTTATCTCCGTATGTTCTAATAGAAAAAAGTGCGTTTTCACATACCGTAATATTGCTTTGTCAGCTAATCGTAAGCTGATCGTCAGCGATCCATTGTTCAGTGTGCCGCAAGGAATTACCGGAACAGTTCCTATTTCGCAGAAGTGGAGAGTCCAGCAAAATAGTAGTTTTGCAACGAAAAGCTGGGTTGCTTCGATTGATTGTTCCGGTTTTGGCTTTTTCTATTTATTGCTGGTGTGAAGCGCGAACGGGACATTCGACTGAAGTTAAGTTCCGCTATCGTATTACATGCCCCATTCTTGACTTCAATTATCCTGCACTGCACTCTAGGCCTAGAGACAAAGGTCGAAATACAATCAATTCGCCAGCTCAAGATATATCCATGCTCCTCAACCGTGCCTTATATGATCTTCTTCCGGGTCGAAGACAAGAAGTGTTTGAAATTATTGCAGCTTTCTCGAGTTCTGACGAAACGATACTCGGCCGTGATCGAAATATCGAAAATTCGTCCTGATAAGTTCAGGGTGGTGGTAAATAGTTTGAAGCAGGCAAAGGATATTGCTGGCTACGGGCCTTTTACGAAGAAGTATATAGTATATGTACCAGCTAATCGGGTCGAAATTTACGGGGTCCGCTACGATTTTAGTTTGAATTGCGCGGATCTGCTGACTTTTTAAAAGACCCCATGCTTCAGCCAAAGAAGATACTGGAGTGCAAACGTTTGTATTCAGCATCAGTTGCAGCGGACGCGAAGTGGACATATGTCAACACAGACTCATATCGAGTGACCTTTGCCGGGCCTGCTCTACCTAACCATCTCCTCTTTAACACTGATGAGGAGAATCTGAAACGCAAAATCCAACTTTGTTTATTTACGAAAGCATGTTTTTTCCAAGAACAAATATCACTTGGATTATTTGTCACGTATTGAGTGCCGTTGTAAGAAGCCGAATAGAACGACTGTATTGAACAGTTCGTTATCAAGTGTTTATGTATAATTCACGTTTAACTTACCTAAACATCAATGTGGTTAGCACATGTGAGCTGTAATTGATTTATGTTATTTGATTTCAAATCCAACAAATTAAAAGAAAACAAAATCATACTGTTTTCATTCAGCAGTCTTCTAGTTGAGCGAAGAATAAAATGCAATTGAAATTCTTGGTTTCTAAAAAAAGTCAGTAGCGCGGAATTGAGCTATTGAATGGGTGGGTAAATTGTTTTTGCTTTCGTTCCACACAAGTAAACAGTGGTTGATATATTGAAAGTCCTCGTACCGTTTAATGCTGAAAATGGTTCGCACATAATTTCCACGCCGGTAACTTTCCCATTCATTGCTTCCAATAGGGTTCAATGAATAGACAGCAAGTAGCAACTGCCGGTAATTCAAGCATGTTTTTTCTACAGTCCGAAGTATTTTGCCACCGTTTCGCTTGATAATTTATTTTTCTCTCCGTCTCTCGGACTACACTTAGTTATAGGAAATCAATTAAAAAGTATTATATCTGTGATAGCTATAAATATTCTAGAGATTAGTTTTCCCCCAATCGATTGAATACACGCTTCCTTCGCGGTTGAAAAGCAATCCTTCTAGCAGTCAGACTTAGTTTTATCATTCGATTTGATTAGATTTATGTTACCCTGAATCAAAGTGAAATGTTTTTCGCAGCTCACCGGCTGCTGCAGAAACGGCCCATCTGTGCTCACCTTAGTCCGAGAGCTTCGATACTGAGACACAGCTCTTTACCATTTGCTCCTACCGATCGCACTTTCGATTTATCGGTAACGTCGGAATGTAGGCTGGAAGTACTATTGCTGCTGGTATTGTGATTCAACAGGAAAGATTGGGGTGATATGGGAATCTCTTCGATTTTTTCCAAATCTTGTGCAACGCTGGCCGAGTGCTGCTTGTGGATTACCCGTTGTTGTTTGGATGAGTGTGATACTGAAGTGGCGGAGCTAATGGACGTGATCGATGATAGCGTTCCCATCCGGGCTAGTTGCTCACGATCAACTGAGATGGAGGATACGGTTTCCAGTGTAGGTTTTTGACTAGTTGTCATCGATGGTCCCACGTCGTCCTTATCTAGGCTGAATTGCCGACGAAGAAACCGCGTCGAACCCGGTTTGCTGGGGCAGTCCGTCCGATTGATCTGATAGCCATGGTACCGGTTGTCCCCGCACTGCGAAAGGTTGCTTTCACTGGGACTCAGACATCTGTAGTAATTGTACGGTGAGCTTAGATCTATCAGTTCCTCAATCCGTTTGAACAATCGCGAGGAAGTAGTTCCCGGTGAGGCTGGATTCAGTCGGTTGAAGCTCGAGTTTGCACTTAGAAACGCTGTCTCCGATACAATTTCCGACAGCTTCCGCGCCTGCGGACTAGGCGTTGCTGTTTTCGACTGGAATTCGGACATGTTCAGCGTACAGTTGTTGGCATTGCTTGAGTTTGAATCCACCGATATCGATGGGGCTAGCATTGGATTATCGAATGCTACCGGTGGAGTAATTTCTACTTTTACATCTATCGATTCTCCCGCTACCGAAGGTGAGTGACTGGACGAATGGTTTGCGGTAGAACCGCTGCAACTACCGTTGGTCGCTTGCTGCTGATTGTTTTGCTCGGATTGGAAGAGGGATTTACGCAGGATGGCGATGTCGAGACTGGAAAAATAAATATATGATTATTTTGATTGAAATTGCAGTACACTAGAACCTCCATTTACGAACAAGATTGGGCGTTCGCAAATTGAATTGGTTCGTAAAAATGGGTTCGTTATTTGGGATTTAGTTCGTCAAAATAGTTAGCTTCACATCCTTGTTAAATTTTTTTGTTTAAGCAATAGTCTCGATAACCCTACCAATATAGGCATTTTTGGAACAGGCTTGATAAGTAGATGATGAAGATGGATGTTTGGCGCCATTTTGAACTCCAAGATGATCAGTCCCAGTTGAGCGATATTCTCGAAAACTCGAACAATGTCGGTATTTTTGGTACTGGTTTCACGAATAGACGATGAAAATGGATGTTTGGTGTCATTTTGAAATCCAAGATCGTGACTTTCGGTTGAACAATATTCTCGATAATTTTTGGGACGGGCTTGACGAGTAAATGATGGAAATGGTAGTTTAGTGCTATTTCGATATCCAAGATGGCGACTTCTAGTTGAGCGAAATTCTGTATGACCTTTAAGGGCTTGACGAGTAGACTTGACGGAAATCGATAAGTGACGTCATTATGAAGGCCAATATAGCGTCTTCCGGTAGCTAATCACTGTACCTATATCTACTCTATAAGTATCCCATTTTGAAAATGCTTATAGTTTTGAGGTTGTATAGATATCTTTACCGGGAGTCGCCATCTTGGATTTCAAAATGGCTTCATACATTGATTTTCTTCATCAACTCGTCAACCTCATTCCGAAAATACCGATATTGTTGAGGTTATAGACTAATTCCGCGCTAAATCGTATTCAGTTGGCAGCTTGGCATATTTAGTTTTTCCAAAAATGATCT
>NW_026683438.1:26078-50500 GCF_030247195.1 Topomyia yanbarensis | reverse complement strand
TACTAAGTGTAGGGAGTATATCAATTTTTAAAATGATATTTACGAAATGTTCCTTGATCTGTTTTTAAATCGCTTTCTATTGTGAGCTTCACTCAAGCTTTGGATAAAATGTAAATTTTATTATTTATGAACACGAGAAGAGATTTATCATAACAGTATAGAGATTACTGGGTAGGGAAAGTTATGAAAATTAAAGCCATAGTACTAAAGTGAGAGCAAGGATGTGAAGTAAACAGATCGGAAAACTAGAAGTGGCAGGGTCATTAGAACAGGCTTAATATCGTACGGGCTTAATTTTTGTCTTTTGCTAATGAGGGTCGAGCTTAGGCAGCATAACTACGAACCACCCGAGTTCACTAGCATGTGTCCTGGTATAGGCAGACAAGTCTATCTTTACCGTGACAACCGACCCACGGCACTTCTTGTTTTCCGATCTGTTTACTTCACATCCTTGCTCTCACTTGAGTATTATGGCTATTATTTTCATAACTTTCCCTACCCAGTAATCTCTAGCTAATTGAATGTAGTTCAAATATAAAAAAGAAAATGTGACTAACATAGTCGAAATAAAAAAGTAAATTATAAAGTAATTGAAAATTTTTAATAGAAGTGACGAGCGAGTGAGCGATACTAGTGCATATTCGCGCGACTATACAACGGTCGGTCGGTTTTCCTCATCACTCATTTGACCGTCGTTATGCTACTAGCTAGCATCGGCAGTAGCGGAGTAGAATTTTTCGTGCTGTGACCCGTGCCAAACAGTTCGTAAATCCACCGGATGGAAAGCTCCCCGAAAGCAGTTTGCAACGAAGGTCGCCCGCAGAACTTCAAAATTGATCTATGCTTCCAGACCTCAACCATTATTATGTCTCCCAAGAAACCAGCATGGCCTACCTATTGTGTCTTTCATAATAAAACAAATCAATGGTTAGAAAAGTGTGTGTTGTTTCCAAGAAAGTCATAGCTTAATTTAAAAAAATATGATGCGCCAACAAAAGAGAGAGAAGGAATTTCAAATCAAAACTCATCATCAATTGTCGTCCTGAAAAGGGCAGGTTCTGGTTTTCTCGGCACTGTTTGGCCTGCCAACGCCTGACGGCAGAATGGCATGGATATTAGGCAACATACCATCCTGGAAAATGGTCACGACGGAGAGCAATGTTTTAAAATCCGGTTTTCGTCGTGTATGGTACTCTCTAATCAGAAATGAAAATAATTGCCTCTGCTAACACAAACAGTTTCACAAACCAGCCGTGTTCAGCTCTTCGGCATTTCTTCTCGATATTGTAGAGCCCTTTGAGAACCCTGTACGCTCTAAACAGTTCAACACAAAATGACACAAATCTACAGTGGACCTATATTTAAAATTTTTCATCATTTAAGTGTTCGGTTGGTGCATCATATTGACAGGTCTGACCGAGATGAGCTGAATTTTTTCGCCATTTCCGAGCAGTTTTCGAGTAATTTTTCTAAACAGTTTTTCATTATGACAACATTGTTGAACTTATTTTCGATAAAATGGCAAGAAAATTATTAATTATATGCAGTACAGCAAAAGATATAAGCGTACCAAACCTTACATGACCTTCCTACCGAAATTTTTAAAAGGGCCCGTATATTGAAAGGTAAGGTGTTAACGTATGCGGAATAAAATTTGGACAAAATTCAAAAGGCAATTTTTTTGTAGAAAACCATTTATTAAATGTTCTCTCTGTATGAAAACATTTATCAGCTTATTAACTTAATGTAGAAAAAAAATGAGCCCATTCGAGAAGCTTTATGATAGTTTACAGGAACTTTTTGCAAAGGAGTCAAAAAAATTGATGTTGGCATATTCTTAATTTCTTTCTTAATTTTGATTATCACGTTAGTTTGTTTTAGGTCGAAAATTATTGGCATATACTCTCTGCTTCAAATTATTCCAGAAATCCTCATTTGGGCGAAGTTGTGATACATTTGGAGGTTTATCAGCCTTTGGTACAAAAGGTATGCCGTAATCCTCCAATGCGCCAAAACTTTTTTTGGCATAATAGCTAGGTGCCAGATTGGGCGTTCACTGCCATTTCGTTCACATGGTATCTCCTAGCGGGTCGAAATTAATACTGGATGTTTAAAATAAGTGTGCCTAGAGTATGACGTTTAGTATGATGCCTTGCAACCGATTGCATTTTTGTTTTAATGCTGGAAGCGTTGTCCAAATTTCATTCCGCATACGTTAGTCACGATAAAAATGGAGCTTCAATGTATAAAGGGTTCCGCCGCGGTATTGGTATTTAATTAGCCTACTTTGGGGTCCTTAAACTAATGTCACTGTTGAGTTACTTAGTACTTTGGAATGGTAATCAATGTTTTCATGATCTCAGATGGACTACCATTCCAAAATTTGAATGGTAGTTCATGTGTTTGGAAGTTATGTGTGGTACCAGATGTGATGAAAAAATGACCATTAGAGTGAGACATGGTTATATGAAATTTTTTTTTTGTTCAGTGTAACTTATTGGGATCCATTTAGCTCCCTCTGCAAATTTTTAGCTCGATCGGTGAAACTATATTTTTGCGCCCACTGTTTAAAGTTTACGTGGGATTTCGTATGAGGAAATCGTCTTTTGCAAAATAATTCTTCCAAGAGTCGTCCGTTACTTCCTAAAAATAAATAGATGTCTGATTTTTATAGGAAATTTATCAAGGAAATAAAGTCTAGAAGACCGCGAAACGATCTGAGGCTTGTTGAAAAAGTTATTAATCAAAAACCGATTGATGCTCTGAAGATCGATGAAAATTTCACTTTTCATAGCATCATTGCTGCTGACAGTCTAATTATACACAAAATTTTTAACTGTCTCTTATTATGTACAAAAGAAGCCTCAATTTATCTATCAAAACCCTTGCAAGGTGGCCAAACAGTATAGATAAATGATTTAGACACATTAAGAGTAACTCAAAACAAAATTTCATATAATTGGACAACCAACAGCAGTGGTGCTAGAAAAAATGATTTTTTTATCAATCGTCAGAGCATCGATCGGTTTCTGTTTAATAACTTTTTTCACAAGCGCCAAATCGTTTTGTGGTTTTCGAGACTTTGTTTCTGTGTTGAATTTCCTATAAATGTCACATAACGATTTATTTTTAGGAAGCAATGGGTACCTCCTGGAGGAATTATTTTATGAGTTAATTTTCCCACGCAAAATCCCATGTAAAATTTAAACAGTAGGTGCAAAAATATAGTTTCAGAGATCGAGCTAAGAATTTGCACAGGTACCTAAAAAGCTGCTCGGAGCTGGAATCTAATTTGACTATTGTCCATCCGGCATTCAAATTGCCCTAGCACCCTTTGCTTACTGCCGAAGTATCAGCCCCATACTCGTATAACCAATATCAATTGAGTTGGGTTCGCAGCACATGGCACGTCTCGAGGCGACCAACGAGCACCAACGGCAACAACATACACCACATCTCTGCGGCGATAGCAAGCAACATGCGCGATGAAACGCACAAAGCAAAACGACACTACCCAGCCGGTTCAGTCTTCACTACGACAGAGCGATCGACGAGCGCCGGCAGCAATGTTGCAGTTATAGCAGGAGACGATCCTTCCTTGCCGGAATAGTCGCACAAAGAAAAATTCAAATATCTGGTGATGTACCCCCCCGACTGGGCAGGCAGCGCAGTTGCCATGCACGCTTTGCTTGTTTGCAAGGTGATAGGGGATGCTGATTATAATAGAAGCACAGCGCGAATTGGATTGTAGCATACTTAGGTATTTATCCCAGACTGCATTATTAGCGGAATGTAGTGTTTAAGTCTAGTAGTCCGCGTAAGGTGACAGAATATATTTTGAGCCCTATTCCTAAGTAATAAATGAGACCAGATATGATGAAAAAGTCACTAATCGGCATTCGAATGACCGTAGTAGTTTTCACCTATCACCAAAATATCAGCCCTGTAATCGTGCAACCAATGCCTGTCTAAATGAGTTCATGGCGCATAGAGTGCGCTTCTTCTGCGGGAGGCATTCAACGAGCACTGACGCGCGGCACTGTTCATGACGTGTTTGAGGAGAGAGCGTTCTTAGAACTAGTCAACAGTTGCTTCAAAAATTAAAAAAGGTTAATGAATGAGACAACAGGAGAAATATCAATGGGATTACAAAGAAAGTCAAGAATATAAATTTTATTATAACCTGAGAGTCTTAAATCTGTAACATGTTATGTATAATAAAAGAAACTTTGCACAAGAAATAAGAGTATTATTTTAAACTAGTTTGATTCTCTAACGCTATTGTGCGGAAAAAATAGAAAACATTCAAAAGGTGTATCAAAATATATTCATTCTCGATAATACATTGATGTTAGCACCACTATGCGGCCTAAATTATATTTATACACGAAAGCCTTTGAAATGCTCTACAACTTCGTAGAACATCAGATTGCATTATCTCTTACCATTGTATAGATAGGCGTATTACCTTGAATTAATTTTGCTCACTGGCGCCACCATGTGGTGGAATTTTGTATTTTTCAAATGAGAGAATAAAGTATTTTTTGCTACTTTACAACTTTGTAGAACATCCAAATTCTCCATCTCTTAGCGCTGTACAGATAGCAGCATTCCCTTTAAATTGCTTGGCTCATTACCGCCACCATGCGGAGAAATCCTGAAACTTCCCAGTGAAACCAAAAAGTCCTTTTATTTCTCTACAACTTTGTGGAACATCATAACTTTCTATCTCTCGTCGTTTCAGAGATATATGAGTTTTTCCTACCTTGCCCCACCTTTGCATGTGGGTCACATATATGAGATAAGCGGAGAACGCCCTTTGCGCATGTTAAGCAGCAGTATCCAACTTTAAACGTTAATAACTCTTTAACGGTTGGTTGGATTGTCTTGCAGTCTTCGACAAACTTGTTCGGCATATCTTCAAAAGCTTAACTCCTTCCTAGGTCCGTGTTTGGAAGTTAACAGCGACCTCCAGGGGCGATAATGTGAACTGTGAGTTTCCCCATACATTTTGGCCAAAAATCCCATACAAACTTTAAGCTAGTTGGGGGAGGGGTTAGGGTTAACCGATTTCGCTCAAATTTGGACAGTGTCATTTTTTCATGATTTGGAACGACGCTAGGGGGTGTAGGTTGTGAAATTTTTTTTCATGTAAATCATTGTCACCCTAATATACATACATACACACATACATACGCACACACACATACATTTGCCGAATTCGACGAACTGAGTCAAATGGTATATGACAGTCGGTCCTCCGGGCCATGATTAGGTTGACGATATTCAGAGTGATTGCATAACCACGGTGTTCCTAAAAGCGTTATTAACAAAAAAATGACCATAAATTTGTCATACGGCATTCGAAATATACAGTATCCAAGCATCTTCTTAGTGAATTTCAAAATGATCCATCGAGGGATTCGAGAGAAATTGCAATTTGAAGTTTTATGACACGTTTCATAAGGCTACCAGCAAACACCCACGGGTTTGGTCCTATCTCTACGAGCAAAAATTTTTTTGTGTACTTATTTAGTACATGGCATTCGAAAGATATAATAATCAAGTATATCTCCTGCAAGTTTGAAAATATTTCATTGACGGAATCGAAATTTATAGCGGTTTGGATGTGGTATGCGGTCATAGATGGGTTTTCTACCAGACTTCAAGCGTGAATCCATGTTTGTCCATTGACTATTTAGATCGTTTATACGTGCCGCGGTTTTTAAAGGAAAACCTGACCATTTAGTTACATAAAAGGTGTTATTTATATGGTACACTGAAAAAATATGAAAATAGGGTTGTCTACCAAACGTTAAATATAATGTGTAAATTAAAAAATGGATAAAAGTCGGAATGTTTACTTCAATAGACCATATCTCAATGGTTTGTTGACCGATTCTAATTATTTTTTCATTATTGAACAAATAGACGTTTCATCGTTAATTTTCTTTAAGAAGAATATAAAACAGAGTTGTTTACTTCAAACAATAGACAGCATAATTATCCTCAATTATATGTATTATCACTATTTAGTGAATATCTTGTATTCAAAACGATGACCTATACATTAGTTGAATGCAACGAACGCATAATACAAATGATGGAAAAATAAAACCATAAATTTAAAAAATATGAAGGTATATGCTGATTCAGATCAATTTATGTTATGATAGGTTTTTGTTGGAAATTTTGTACAATCGCTGGTTGGGTTGACAGATGTTAAAACTGTTCAAAGGGGATGTTATTAATACAAGTTCATATGCTCATATCTTTAACTATTGTCAGTTTTATTGTCGAAATGAACTTATCATGAGAATTTGACATTCAGATGTTTATACAGCAATTGCAATCAACTAGTATATAAAAATGGATAGGCAGCTATTTTTAAAACAAAAATATTAACTAAATAATGATAATACATATAGGTGAGATTAACTATGTCGTCTATTTATTGATGTAGATGACTCTATTTTATAATCTTCTTAATGTAAATTAACAATGAAATGTTTACCTGTTCAATAATGAAAAAAACAATTATTAGAATCGGTCAACAAACCATTGAGATATGGCCTTTTGTAGTAAACATTCCAACTTTTATTCATATTTTTAGTTTTCACATTATATTTAACGTTTGGTAGACAACCCTATTTTCATATTTTTTCAGTGCACCATATAAATAACACCTTTTGTACATTATATTTATGTAGTTAAATGGTCAGGTTTTCCTTTAAAAACCGCGACACGTATAAACGATCTAAATAGTCAATGGACAAACATGGATTCACGCTTGAAGTCTGGTAAAAAACCCATCTATGACCGCATACCACATCCAAACCGTTATAAATTTCGATTCCGTCAATGAAATATTTTCAAACTTGCAGGGGATATACTTGATTACTATATCTTTCGAATGCCATGTACTAAATAAGTAGACAAAACTACAAGGGGCAGCCCTATGGGGTTGCACGAACTGTAGACGTAGGACTATACTACTTAATGTAAAATATTTATTTTCTTAGTACATTTGGTCGGTGTTAGGTCAGACCGGACTAAGTGACAGTGCATTGATTTCGAGAAAAACGCGATTAAAGTTTGAACCGCAGCATCCTCTACATTATAATTGGAAAATAGTTTTTGCCATAATTCTTGTTTATTGTTTCATATTTCAAATCTTGTAAAAGTGGAATGTAGATGAAGAATTTCTTTATCCAGTGCTATCATTACCTCATTTTTTGATGTTTTGCGACTTAGTCCGGTCTGACTTAACACCGACCATTTATAGTAATAATAAATGAAATATATTTCTTACGTATGGTTTAATCACAACCAATCAACATCGAGTATTTCATATTTAAGCAAACCTTCTTGGTTATCAGGTCATTTCATTTGTAGTAGGTGATCGAATCCGATTGAACTTATTTAAGAAGATTTGAAGAAAGAACAGAAAACTGTGACCGAACTAATATCTAGAACTAAATCTTTATAGCATAAGATTAGCTTCTAAAAACCTTTCGATTGTGTGTGGTAACAAACCCGGATCAGTGAAGAAAAATCAAATTTTAGACAATATAATCACATTTCATGTATAGACTAGAATGGTTGGTCTAGTTATAGTTTGCCATTATTGTAACTTTCCTAAAGTACGCATACAAATATAGCGAATGCAGTGGTCTTAATCATATATCGAAACTAAAAATATACAAGAATCGAAAACAATTCTATATATGGACAAGATGCGTTTTTGCAACGGTTTTTCAAGTGACAGTGTATTCATTCATAAATAGGCTTTGTATTATGTACCTATTAGTAGAATCAAAATACTATAAGCTGAGTGGAAATGAATCACGTGAAGGGGAAATGAATCAATGAATTGATCGAACGTAAATAATAAACTTTCGTTGTGCAATTTAGTAACAAATTAGATCTAACTACCTACACATTCGACTCAAACGTTAAACCCAAGCGCACAAAGCAAAATGAATCAACGCTGATGATGATGATGGGTAGAGCGAAAAAGAATACTAATACCACGACACTATGTTAACCGTGTTTGCAAATGGAGCTCGCATGTACAAACTATTTTGTGTACGAATAATCATACATAAAAGTGTGCTGGAAACGAGCACAACACAAAAGATAGCATAGTGTTTGAACGGCAAGCACAGTCGCATTCATTGGGTAGCGTACCTCCACAGGCAGTGTAACGGACTTCTAACTCAGCTACACTAGCTGTAAAAACACACAACGCAGTGACCTGCTTCATCTGCCGCTCAACAAGCAACTGAGCTGCACTGGCGAAATCCGTCCGTTTAAATAGTCGACGATGACGTCATTCATAGAAGCGTAGCACGCTAGGTACACAAATCTGTCGTGATGGACTAGGGAAGCGCTATCTTCTGTGTGGAAGTACGCGATATTTTGACTAGGTTGTTCATTATTTAAATATTTAATGCCATGATATCAAAATCTTTGGGTTTATCTATTGGAATCTATTCTTAGAACTATTTAGAGGCGATATGCGCAAAAAATTTGAAAATTTATCGTGAGATGGCTGAATTATATGCGTTTAAAATTGGACCACTTTCGTTACATACCATTTTTGTAGAATTTGCAACGTGCACCCCTATATCGAAAACCAAGACGTAGTCCTACGTCAAAACTGTTTTTGTTTGTAGAGATAGGACCAAACCCGTGGGTGTTTGCTGGTAGCCTTATGAAACGTGTCATAAAACTTCAAATCGCAATTTCTCTCGAATCCCTCGATGGATCATTTTGAAATTCACTAAGAAGATGCTTGGATACTGTATCTTTCGAATGCCGCATGACAAATTTATGGTCATTTTTTGTTAATAACGGTTTTAGGAACACCGTGTAACCTTTCTATAGGAGAAAGGCAAAAATGGTTCACAAGAAAAATGGTGAAAATAGAATTTACCGTGATGGGGATCCATCGTCGCAGCTTTGGGTGAAAGCTTCCGAAAGCGTGCGAATCAGCAACACATGTAACCATATGCCATAGATGCTGATATAGTCACAATAGGCGATAAAATAAAACACTCAGGCAGGCAATTTGTGAGGGATTAAAAAAACTAGCTCATTCAATGAGTTTCAACGTCGCAAATGCTTAGTGTGGAAGTTTACCTTGACTTAGCTTTTTCTCGGTTCCGACAGCATGAAGTAACAAGTTACTTTACGCTTGTCCGGACATGCCGTAGACTCAGGTGATTCGCATTTCTAATGCCCAAAAATCCTGACTCCTGCGGTAGCAGACAAAGGGTTAAGTCGCCGGTAAACTCTAAGCTTTTCCACGCTTTTCTAAAACTTTCTCCTTCAACTCCTTGATCTCCCTTGAGTACTATGGCTCTTAATATTAAAAAATTTACTTCGTCGGTAACAGAAGGAAATGCTATGTCTGCAAATTGAGGCAGCCAGTTTTTTGTTAAAGGTTTAATCATGATCTAAATTTTGATTATTTTCTAGATAAATAATAATCGTTCACTTCACACCTGGGGTATGAGGTGCGACCATCATCATCATCATCTTACTGGAACACTAACTTAACAAAATATATTGAAATTTGTAGTGAGAAATGTTGAGAACATAATTACCCCTAGAACGTTGCACTGAGGTAGGTACAAATGTACCTCACGCCTTCTTTGGAGCCGTGTGAAGACGAGAATTTGGCATTTATCGACCTGGGACCCTAACAATAATTCCCATCTTTTCAAGTCAAAAGTTTGATGATTAATCTTCCTATAAGTGAGATTCAAAATTTATTTCTCGTATAATTAGAGATAGCGAGTTGGTGTATTTGGCAAAGTTGTTGCAAATTCTTCTACAAGAAACTTAACTGAAGGTGGTAATAGTCTATCTTTAATAATCTTTGAGATATAGAGCATTATTAGAGAAAATGCAAAAAAAATCAATTTTAGTTTTTTGTAATTTTTTGGAAATTCAAAATGTTCTACAAAAATGTCACAATTAATGGAATACAAAATTTTGTTGAAGGAAGCAACTTAATATGTTGAGCAGTTTCTGAAATATTTACGATTTTTGTTCGAAAATTGGCCTACATTGCACTAAAATAACTCATGAACGGGCAAAAACGGGCAGACCACTCTCTATGTATTTGAAAGTAGAAGAAAGACGCTACAAAGTTCTGTATGATCCACTTGTATCCGGTTGTATCCATGGCTCTGGTAGCAGGATTTAATGAATATCATTTAGCAGTCTAAAATATTTTTAGGAGTCCTATTCGGTAAAGCTGTTGAGATAAAGTGGTGGTACCTTCAGCAAATGAATGTAAAGAAAAGGAATGCGCATGCTTTGATTACTTGTTTAGCATTGTCACTGTATAGTGTTACGTCAGACTTATTAAGCAACAAAACTAGTTTGTTAGTTCAAATGATTTGTATTTACAGTAATCGCGGTGTTGGCCAATCAACAATGTTTTATAAGGCTATTGCTTTTTATTTCATGTAACAATGCAAATTCAACCGTCAAATCATTCATAGCAAACGTAAACGGTGTGCTAATACTGATGATCCAAGCCCTGGTACTACATTTTATTGTGGAACTTGACCTTCTGTGTTGACAAACTTTGCAGCCGATTGCAGGGCTATTGCACCGCCTACTTATACTTAAAATCGTTCCTGGTTAAGATTCGACTATATGGCTCATAAGACAGCGAAATACTCTCTGTACCACCGAACAATGCACTGTATCTAAAAAACCAGTCAAGATAGAAGGTTGCTGTCTTCGACAATGTTTCTTGTGAGAACATTTCCCAAAACTTTGCCGAATATAGTTCTACAATATCTTATCAGTTCACCGAATGTGGTTCGTATAAATATTTTAGACTGCTAAATGATATTCTTTAAATCCTGCTATTAGAGCCATGGACACAACCGGATACAAGTGATTCATACAGACCCTTGTAACATCTTTCTTGTACTTTCAAATGCATGCAGAGTGGTCTGCCCGTTTTTGTCCGTTCATGAGTTATTTGAGTGTCAACTAGGCCCTTTTTTGAACAAATCGTAAATATCTCAGAAACTGCTCAACATATTAAGTTGCTTTCTTCACCGAAATTTTGTATATCCTTAATTGTAACAGTTTTGTAGAACATTGTAAGTTTCCAAAAAATCTTGGAAAGAAGTTATAACGAAAAAATGATTTTTCCGGTATTTTCTCCAATTATGCTCTATATCTCAAAGATTATTAAAGATAGACTATTACCACCTTCAGTAAAGTTTCTTGTAGAATAATTTATTACAACTTTGTAAAATGCACCAACTCACTATCTCTAATTATACGAGAAATACATTTTGAATCTCACGTATAGGAGGAAAATTCATCAAACTTTTGATTTAAAAAGATGGGGCAGCTCATTAGTGTTTCGTCAGATTTCGTTCTGTCAGTGCAAATGTGACTCGTGACAATACCAGTTTAAATACTGGCTGTTTTACTACATAAGTAACAATTAGTGTTATATAATCGTTCTTAATCATTTGTTCAATTAATTTTAATTTAATTTTGAAGTAGAAAAAAATCGTTCTCATTTTGCTTATTTTTATTGTATATTTTTTGTAGTTTTTCGAAATAGTGGCTCGCAAGTATAATTTCCGCACTGCTCTAACAGTAACGTTGCGTGTTACCAAAGTACTACTGGCCAGAATCATTTTTTTCATTTCGATTTCCATCCCCTTTCGTGGTATTTTCCAAAACCCGATTTTTAAACTTTTACTCTTTCAAATAATTGCACTTTTACAAAAATAACGAAATTCCATTTTATTTCGTTTCTAGACCATTCTTTCAACTTTTAGAATCATTTGAATTTTTTTAAACAGTTAAAAATTGTCAAAGTTATAATTAAACTATCTTCTATTAGTCTTCACTATATTCGCACGTATAGTGATAGCCTGACTGGTAGATTACCAGTAGGGTCACATATGGGAGTCTTCAACCTTTGTCGATAGCAAATATTGGAATCGATAGCCAATATAGGAGTGATCCGTGATTCTCGGCAGCGGTATGTTTTTGTTTGTTACAGTTAGGGAGAATAATGTAATGAAATGAAATTATTCTGAAATTAAAGTCTCTCCAGTTGACTCTTACAAAATTTTGTTATTTTTCTATTTTTACATTTCTTACAAAAGAAATGTATAGGATTCGCTCAAACTTTGACAACTTTTTCCGAGGCCCGGAAAGCGGAGTCTCATATACCAATCGACTCAGCTCGACAAATTGAGACAATGTCTGTATGTGTGTGTATGTATGTATATACAAAATGTCATGTAATTATCTCAGCAATGGCTGAACCGATCTTAATGAAATTAGTTTCAAATGAAAGGCCTAACGTTGCCATTTGACACTATTATTTTTGATTTTCGATATGTTGTTTACTTTCTGAGATATGGGCGATTTTGTCAAAACACAGCAGGTTTTTTGCAAATAACTTTCGAACAGTATAGTATTGTCCCACAAAATATGCACATAAATAGAAAGCTTGTAAAAATACCTTTTTAACAAGCTATAGATTGTCTAAATCCATGTACGAGCGGCGGAGATATTAGACATTTTGTATTTTTAGTCCTCGCTTACCAATTTTCATTAATTAAAAATGAGATTGTTTTATACAGAGTATTGCTTTACTGGTGTTTTAGGGGCAAAACTAAACCGATTTTGAATATCAGGGTATGAAAACAGATCTACGTGATTCAAGGAACTCGATGCTGAGAACATTTTGTGAATTACCTTTATAATAAATTAACTTTTTCTCAAAAATCAATATATAAGTTCACTTCAAAGACAAAATAATGTGTTGATAAAGAAACAGTGAGTTCTAGTATTTATTTCTTGGATTCGGCATTGCGTTCAATTATGAGGTAAATGTTGGATGGTATATCAATACACAGATCAACAAGTAATTCACCTAGTAGTGAGATAAAAGATTTCCTATATAATTATACTTGTGGCGTCACCGAAAGCAACTGTATGTTTGAAGCCCAAAAATCTAGCGAAAATTTAGCTCTTTTGCAAGGTTTAGGTTATACTGGTTATGGCGCAAAAATTACTACTTACATTATTTATGATAAGAATGTAAGAATCAATATATCATAATAATATACCTATAAAAATAATGTCACTGCATTAACCATCATTTGCCATTCCTCACACGAAACCCCCCCCCATCTCTCTCACTCTCTCTCTCTATCTCTCTTCTATCGCATCTATCTAGCTATTTCTGTATGCATTTCTAAGTTGTGTGATAAGATATTCTGCCAATCTGAAATATTTATTAATTGTAATTGCGAAGGTTTGAGAAAACAAAACTATTTTTTGTCTGCTGCTACATCAACTCAACTTTAATTCAATTGTATTCAAAGCCTGTATCTACACTATAATTAAAAAAATTCATGGCTATATCAGAAAAATATTTGGCTTAACTGGGTAATATGAAAGTTTGACGATGAAAATTTTCAAAAGAGACATTCCACGTGCGATATTTAAACTATTCGTATCTCTATTGAATTTTGAATGAAATATATACTCAAAGACTGAAAGCTGAAGCCAGCAGGATTTCGAAGACAAAATACATGAGAGGAAGAGGTTCTAGAGACGACAATGTGAACCTCCCACCCGCCACCCGAGTTCGGATTGACGGTGACGAAATCGAGATGGTCGATGAATTCATGTATTTGGGCTCACTGGTAACCGACGAAAATGATAACAGCAGAGATATTCAGAGACGGATCATAGCGGGAAATCGTGCCTACTTTGGACTCCAGAGGACGCTCCGGTCGAACAAAATTCGCCGCCGCACGAAGTTGATTATCTTCAAGACGCTGATTAGATCGGTGGTCCTCTACGGCCACGAGACCTGGACTATGCTCGTGGAGGATCAACGCGCCCTTGGAGTTTTCGAACAAAAAGTGTTGCGTACCATCTATGATGGCGTGCAGATGGAAGACGGAACGTTGCGCAGGCGAATGAACCATGAGATGTATCAGCTGCACATTCGTTGTATTGGTACGAACATTCATGAAAAATAACGGATCAAAGACCAAAAATATCCACAAATTAGATCCAGGAAAAGAAGTCTCCCAAAGTACCCACTCTCGATGGGGGATGCAACTACAAGGTGTCCTCTAACTTATCGTCGTCCATATTTGGATATACTGAGTAGTTTGAACCATTTCTTTTTCACAGTATTGGTCTATGTAGGACTTATTTATCCATATTTCATGCACGAGAATTCCGAACGAACACAAACACGGCTTTTATGCAATCGACATAGCCTAGACATTTCACACTATTTACTTCAATGCAAATAAAAACTTTGAAATATCTACCTGTCTCATTCACGAATCGCATTCTCCCTCTGTCGTTCTCTGTTCAAGGGGCTTGAAACCACATGTGACCTTGTCTCACTTTACTATATTCAATTGCGCGTTAAAATACTGGACCAGTAAATTCTGTTCTGCACATAAATCTTTTTTCGGGAATATGTGACCAAAAAGTAAACTTCGAATTCGTCAAGTACAGAAGCATGAAAACAAAAAGAATAAAACCAAAAAAGATAGAAGCCTTAGAAAGTCCATTGCATATTAATTAGCCTTTTCTCAGAAGATGGGATTTTCAAAAACATTTCAAAACTTTCTGATACAATGGTTTTCAAATTCGTACAATCCGGTTTATTCATTTTCTTTATTCAAAAATGTTTTTGGCTACAAATATATGACCATTTCATTTTAATTAATTATTTAATTCCGCATCTATTCACTTTATTCCTTTTGTGCATTTTACTCATATTCATTGTTTTCATTGTATGCATTTTATTAATTTTTTCCAGTTTATTCATTTTGTTCAGTTTCTTCATTTTAATAATCTGACTACTTTTTCAGTTTTAATCATTTCATCCAAATAATTTATTTGGTTCAATTTATTTCTTTATATTAATTTAGAACCTTTTACTGTTGTTCAGTTTTTCATTTTAATCAATGCATTTAATTCTGCTCATTTTCTTCTTTTTATTCATTTTATCACTTCAGCTCATATTGTTTATTTGATTCGTTTGTTTTATTTATGCATTTCATTTATTTTTTACTTTATTCATTTTGTTCATCCATTCTTTTTATTCATTTGATCCATTTCATTAATTTGATTCATTGTATTCACTGGATGAATTAAATCAATTTGATTCATTTAATTCATTTGATTCATTCAATTAATTTGATTCATGTGATTCATTTGATTCATATGATTCATTTGATTTATTTGATTCATTTGATTCATTTGATTCATTTGATTCATGTGATTCATTTGATTGATTTGATTGATTTGATTGATTTGATTGATTTGATTGATTTGATTGATTTGATTGATTTGATTGATTTGATTGATTTGATTGATTTGATTGATTTGATTGATTTGATTGATTTGATTGATTTGATTGATTTGATTGATTTGATTGATTTGATTGATTTGATTGATTTGATTGATTTGATTGATTTGATTGATTTGATTGATTTGATTGATTTGATTGATTTGATTGATTTGATTGATTTGATTGATTTGATTGATTTGATTGATTTGATTGATTTGATTGATTTGATTGATTTGATTGATTTGATTGATTTGATTGATTTGATTGATTTGATTGATTTGATTGATTTGATTGATTTGATTGATTTGATTGATTTGATTGATTTGATTGATTTGATTGATTTGATTGATTTGATTGATTTGATTGATTTGATTGATTTGATTGATTTGATTGATTTGATTGATTTGATTGATTTGATTGATTTGATTGATTTGATTGATTTGATTGATTTGATTGATTTGATTGATTTGATTGATTTGATTGATTTGATTGATTTGATTGATTTGATTGATTTGATTGATTTGATTGATTTGATTGATTTGATTGATTTGATTGATTTGATTGATTTGATTGATTTGATTGATTTGATTGATTTGATTGATTTGATTGATTTGATTGATTTGATTGATTTGATTGATTTGATTGATTTGATTGATTTGATTGATTTGATTGATTTGATTGATTTGATTGATTTGATTGATTTGATTGATTTGATTGATTTGATTGATTTGATTGATTTGATTGATTTGATTGATTTGATTGATTTGATTGATTTGATTGATTTGATTGATTTGATTGATTTGATTGATTTGATTGATTTGATTGATTTGATTGATTTGATTGATTTGATTGATTTGATTGATTTGATTGATTTGATTGATTTGATTGATTTGATTGATTTGATTGATTTGATTGATTTGATTGATTTGATTGATTTGATTGATTTGATTGATTTGATTGATTTGATTGATTTGATTGATTTGATTGATTTGATTGATTTGATTGATTTGATTGATTTGATTGATTTGATTGATTTGATTGATTTGATTGATTTGATTGATTTGATTGATTTGATTGATTTGATTGATTTGATTGATTTGATTGATTTGATTGATTTGATTGATTTGATTGATTTGATTGATTTGATTGATTTGATTGATTTGATTGATTTGATTGATTTGATTGATTTGATTGATTTGATTGATTTGATTGATTTGATTGATTTGATTGATTTGATTGATTTGATTGATTTGATTGATTTGATTGATTTGATTGATTTGATTGATTTGATTGATTTGATTGATTTGATTGATTTGATTGATTTGATTGATTTGATTGATTTGATTGATTTGATTGATTTGATTGATTTGATTGATTTGATTGATTTGATTGATTTGATTGATTTGATTGATTTGATTGATTTGATTGATTTGATTGATTTGATTGATTTGATTGATTTGATTGATTTGATTGATTTGATTGATTTGATTGATTTGATTGATTTGATTGATTTGATTGATTTGATTGATTTGATTGATTTGATTGATTTGATTGATTTGATTGATTTGATTGATTTGATTGATTTGATTGATTTGATTGATTTGATTGATTTGATTGATTTGATTGATTTGATTGATTTGATTGATTTGATTGATTTGATTGATTTGATTGATTTGATTGATTTGATTGATTTGATTGATTTGATTGATTTGATTGATTTGATTGATTTGATTGATTTGATTGATTTGATTGATTTGATTGATTTGATTGATTTGATTGATTTGATTGATTTGATTGATTTGATTGATTTGATTGATTTGATTGATTTGATTGATTTGATTGATTTGATTGATTTGATTGATTTGATTGATTTGATTGATTTGATTGATTTGATTGATTTGATTGATTTGATTGATTTGATTGATTTGATTGATTTGATTGATTTGATTGATTTGATTGATTTGATTGATTTGATTGATTTGATTGATTTGATTGATTTGATTGATTTGATTGATTTGATTGATTTGATTGATTTGATTGATTTGATTGATTTGATTGATTTGATTGATTTGATTGATTTGATTGATTTGATTGATTTGATTGATTTGATTGATTTGATTGATTTGATTGATTTGATTGATTTGATTGATTTGATTGATTTGATTGATTTGATTGATTTGATTGATTTGATTGATTTGATTGATTTGATTGATTTGATTGATTTGATTGATTTGATTGATTTGATTGATTTGATTGATTTGATTGATTTGATTGATTTGATTGATTTGATTGATTTGATTGATTTGATTGATTTGATTGATTTGATTGATTTGATTGATTTGATTGATTTGATTGATTTGATTGATTTGATTGATTTGATTGATTTGATTGATTTGATTGATTTGATTGATTTGATTGATTTGATTGATTTGATTGATTTGATTGATTTGATTGATTTGATTGATTTGATTGATTTGATTGATTTGATTGATTTGATTGATTTGATTGATTTGATTGATTTGATTGATTTGATTGATTTGATTGATTTGATTGATTTGATTGATTTGATTGATTTGATTGATTTGATTGATTTGATTGATTTGATTGATTTGATTGATTTGATTGATTTGATTGATTTGATTGATTTGATTGATTTGATTGATTTGATTGATTTGATTGATTTGATTGATTTGATTGATTTGATTGATTTGATTGATTTGATTGATTTGATTGATTTGATTGATTTGATTGATTTGATTGATTTGATTGATTTGATTGATTTGATTGATTTGATTGATTTGATTGATTTGATTGATTTGATTGATTTGATTGATTTGATTGATTTGATTGATTTGATTGATTTGATTGATTTGATTGATTTGATTGATTTGATTGATTTGATTGATTTGATTGATTTGATTGATTTGATTGATTTGATTGATTTGATTGATTTGATTGATTTGATTGATTTGATTGATTTGATTGATTTGATTGATTTGATTGATTTGATTGATTTGATTGATTTGATTGATTTGATTGATTTGATTGATTTGATTGATTTGATTGATTTGATTGATTTGATTGATTTGATTGATTTGATTGATTTGATTGATTTGATTGATTTGATTGATTTGATTGATTTGATTGATTTGATTGATTTGATTGATTTGATTGATTTGATTGATTTGATTGATTTGATTGATTTGATTGATTTGATTGATTTGATTGATTTGATTGATTTGATTGATTTGATTGATTTGATTGATTTGATTGATTTGATTGATTTGATTGATTTGATTGATTTGATTGATTTGATTGATTTGATTGATTTGATTGATTTGATTGATTTGATTGATTTGATTGATTTGATTGATTTGATTGATTTGATTGATTTGATTGATTTGATTGATTTGATTGATTTGATTGATTTGATTGATTTGATTGATTTGATTGATTTGATTGATTTGATTGATTTGATTGATTTGATTGATTTGATTGATTTGATTGATTTGATTGATTTGATTGATTTGATTGATTTGATTGATTTGATTGATTTGATTGATTTGATTGATTTGATTGATTTGATTGATTTGATTGATTTGATTGATTTGATTGATTTGATTGATTTGATTGATTTGATTGATTTGATTGATTTGATTGATTTGATTGATTTGATTGATTTGATTGATTTGATTGATTTGATTGATTTGATTGATTTGATTGATTTGATTGATTTGATTGATTTGATTGATTTGATTGATTTGATTGATTTGATTGATTTGATTGATTTGATTGATTTGATTGATTTGATTGATTTGATTGATTTGATTGATTTGATTGATTTGATTGATTTGATTGATTTGATTGATTTGATTGATTTGATTGATTTGATTGATTTGATTGATTTGATTGATTTGATTGATTTGATTGATTTGATTGATTTGATTGATTTGATTGATTTGATTGATTTGATTGATTTGATTGATTTGATTGATTTGATTGATTTGATTGATTTGATTGATTTGATTGATTTGATTGATTTGATTGATTTGATTGATTTGATTGATTTGATTGATTTGATTGATTTGATTGATTTGATTGATTTGATTGATTTGATTGATTTGATTGATTTGATTGATTTGATTGATTTGATTGATTTGATTGATTTGATTGATTTGATTGATTTGATTGATTTGATTGATTTGATTGATTTGATTGATTTGATTGATTTGATTGATTTGATTGATTTGATTGATTTGATTGATTTGATTGATTTGATTGATTTGATTGATTTGATTGATTTGATTGATTTGATTGATTTGATTGATTTGATTGATTTGATTGATTTGATTGATTTGATTGATTTGATTGATTTGATTGATTTGATTGATTTGATTGATTTGATTGATTTGATTGATTTGATTGATTTGATTGATTTGATTGATTTGATTGATTTGATTGATTTGATTGATTTGATTGATTTGATTGATTTGATTGATTTGATTGATTTGATTGATTTGATTGATTTGATTGATTTGATTGATTTGATTGATTTGATTGATTTGATTGATTTGATTGATTTGATTGATTTGATTGATTTGATTGATTTGATTGATTTGATTGATTTGATTGATTTGATTGATTTGATTGATTTGATTGATTTGATTGATTTGATTGATTTGATTGATTTGATTGATTTGATTGATTTGATTGATTTGATTGATTTGATTGATTTGATTGATTTGATTGATTTGATTGATTTGATTGATTTGATTGATTTGATTGATTTGATTGATTTGATTGATTTGATTGATTTGATTGATTTGATTGATTTGATTGATTTGATTGATTTGATTGATTTGATTGATTTGATTGATTTGATTGATTTGATTGATTTGATTGATTTGATTGATTTGATTGATTTGATTGATTTGATTGATTTGATTGATTTGATTGATTTGATTGATTTGATTGATTTGATTGATTTGATTGATTTGATTGATTTGATTGATTTGATTGATTTGATTGATTTGATTGATTTGATTGATTTGATTGATTTGATTGATTTGATTGATTTGATTGATTTGATTGATTTGATTGATTTGATTGATTTGATTGATTTGATTGATTTGATTGATTTGATTGATTTGATTGATTTGATTGATTTGATTGATTTGATTGATTTGATTGATTTGATTGATTTGATTGATTTGATTGATTTGATTGATTTGATTGATTTGATTGATTTGATTGATTTGATTGATTTGATTGATTTGATTGATTTGATTGATTTGATTGATTTGATTGATTTGATTGATTTGATTGATTTGATTGATTTGATTGATTTGATTGATTTGATTGATTTGATTGATTTGATTGATTTGATTGATTTGATTGATTTGATTGATTTGATTGATTTGATTGATTTGATTGATTTGATTGATTTGATTGATTTGATTGATTTGATTGATTTGATTGATTTGATTGATTTGATTGATTTGATTGATTTGATTGATTTGATTGATTTGATTGATTTGATTGATTTGATTGATTTGATTGATTTGATTGATTTGATTGATTTGATTGATTTGATTGATTTGATTGATTTGATTGATTTGATTGATTTGATTGATTTGATTGATTTGATTGATTTGATTGATTTGATTGATTTGATTGATTTGATTGATTTGATTGATTTGATTGATTTGATTGATTTGATTGATTTGATTGATTTGATTGATTTGATTGATTTGATTGATTTGATTGATTTGATTGATTTGATTGATTTGATTGATTTGATTGATTTGATTGATTTGATTGATTTGATTGATTTGATTGATTTGATTGATTTGATTGATTTGATTGATTTGATTGATTTGATTGATTTGATTGATTTGATTGATTTGATTGATTTGATTGATTTGATTGATTTGATTGATTTGATTGATTTGATTGATTTGATTGATTTGATTGATTTGATTGATTTGATTGATTTGATTGATTTGATTGATTTGATTGATTTGATTGATTTGATTGATTTGATTGATTTGATTGATTTGATTGATTTGATTGATTTGATTGATTTGATTGATTTGATTGATTTGATTGATTTGATTGATTTGATTGATTTGATTGATTTGATTGATTTGATTGATTTGATTGATTTGATTGATTTGATTGATTTGATTGATTTGATTGATTTGATTGATTTGATTGATTTGATTGATTTGATTGATTTGATTGATTTGATTGATTTGATTGATTTGATTGATTTGATTGATTTGATTGATTTGATTGATTTGATTGATTTGATTGATTTGATTGATTTGATTGATTTGATTGATTTGATTGATTTGATTGATTTGATTGATTTGATTGATTTGATTGATTTGATTGATTTGATTGATTTGATTGATTTGATTGATTTGATTGATTTGATTGATTTGATTGATTTGATTGATTTGATTGATTTGATTGATTTGATTGATTTGATTGATTTGATTGATTTGATTGATTTGATTGATTTGATTGATTTGATTGATTTGATTGATTTGATTGATTTGATTGATTTGATTGATTTGATTGATTTGATTGATTTGATTGATTTGATTGATTTGATTGATTTGATTGATTTGATTGATTTGATTGATTTGATTGATTTGATTGATTTGATTGATTTGATTGATTTGATTGATTTGATTGATTTGATTGATTTGATTGATTTGATTGATTTGATTGATTTGATTGATTTGATTGATTTGATTGATTTGATTGATTTGATTGATTTGATTGATTTGATTGATTTGATTGATTTGATTGATTTGATTGATTTGATTGATTTGATTGATTTGATTGATTTGATTGATTTGATTGATTTGATTGATTTGATTGATTTGATTGATTTGATTGATTTGATTGATTTGATTGATTTGATTGATTTGATTGATTTGATTGATTTGATTGATTTGATTGATTTGATTGATTTGATTGATTTGATTGATTTGATTGATTTGATTGATTTGATTGATTTGATTGATTTGATTGATTTGATTGATTTGATTGATTTGATTGATTTGATTGATTTGATTGATTTGATTGATTTGATTGATTTGATTGATTTGATTGATTTGATTGATTTGATTGATTTGATTGATTTGATTGATTTGATTGATTTGATTGATTTGATTGATTTGATTGATTTGATTGATTTGATTGATTTGATTGATTTGATTGATTTGATTGATTTGATTGATTTGATTGATTTGATTGATTTGATTGATTTGATTGATTTGATTGATTTGATTGATTTGATTGATTTGATTGATTTGATTGATTTGATTGATTTGATTGATTTGATTGATTTGATTGATTTGATTGATTTGATTGATTTGATTGATTTGATTGATTTGATTGATTTGATTGATTTGATTGATTTGATTGATTTGATTGATTTGATTGATTTGATTGATTTGATTGATTTGATTGATTTGATTGATTTGATTGATTTGATTGATTTGATTGATTTGATTGATTTGATTGATTTGATTGATTTGATTGATTTGATTGATTTGATTGATTTGATTGATTTGATTGATTTGATTGATTTGATTGATTTGATTGATTTGATTGATTTGATTGATTTGATTGATTTGATTGATTTGATTGATTTGATTGATTTGATTGATTTGATTGATTTGATTGATTTGATTGATTTGATTGATTTGATTGATTTGATTGATTTGATTGATTTGATTGATTTGATTGATTTGATTGATTTGATTGATTTGATTGATTTGATTGATTTGATTGATTTGATTGATTTGATTGATTTGATTGATTTGATTGATTTGATTGATTTGATTGATTTGATTGATTTGATTGATTTGATTGATTTGATTGATTTGATTGATTTGATTGATTTGATTGATTTGATTGATTTGATTGATTTGATTGATTTGATTGATTTGATTGATTTGATTGATTTGATTGATTTGATTGATTTGATTGATTTGATTGATTTGATTGATTTGATTGATTTGATTGATTTGATTGATTTGATTGATTTGATTGATTTGATTGATTTGATTGATTTGATTGATTTGATTGATTTGATTGATTTGATTGATTTGATTGATTTGATTGATTTGATTGATTTGATTGATTTGATTGATTTGATTGATTTGATTGATTTGATTGATTTGATTGATTTGATTGATTTGATTGATTTGATTGATTTGATTGATTTGATTGATTTGATTGATTTGATTGATTTGATTGATTTGATTGATTTGATTGATTTGATTGATTTGATTGATTTGATTGATTTGATTGATTTGATTGATTTGATTGATTTGATTGATTTGATTGATTTGATTGATTTGATTGATTTGATTGATTTGATTGATTTGATTGATTTGATTGATTTGATTGATTTGATTGATTTGATTGATTTGATTGATTTGATTGATTTGATTGATTTGATTGATTTGATTGATTTGATTGATTTGATTGATTTGATTGATTTGATTGATTTGATTGATTTGATTGATTTGATTGATTTGATTGATTTGATTGATTTGATTGATTTGATTGATTTGATTGATTTGATTGATTTGATTGATTTGATTGATTTGATTGATTTGATTGATTTGATTGATTTGATTGATTTGATTGATTTGATTGATTTGATTGATTTGATTGATTTGATTGATTTGATTGATTTGATTGATTTGATTGATTTGATTGATTTGATTGATTTGATTGATTTGATTGATTTGATTGATTTGATTGATTTGATTGATTTGATTGATTTGATTGATTTGATTGATTTGATTGATTTGATTGATTTGATTGATTTGATTGATTTGATTGATTTGATTGATTTGATTGATTTGATTGATTTGATTGATTTGATTGATTTGATTGATTTGATTGATTTGATTGATTTGATTGATTTGATTGATTTGATTGATTTGATTGATTTGATTGATTTGATTGATTTGATTGATTTGATTGATTTGATTGATTTGAT
>NW_026683438.1:0-25578 GCF_030247195.1 Topomyia yanbarensis | reverse complement strand
AACAATTCTATATATGGACAAGATGCGTTTTTGCAACGGTTTTTCAAGTGACAGTGTATTCATTCATAAATAGGCTTTGTATTATGTACCTATTAGTAGAATCAAAATACTATAAGCTGAGTGGAAATGAATCACGTGAAGGGGAAATGAATCAATGAATTGATCGAACGTAAATAATAAACTTTCGTTGTGCAATTTAGTAACAAATTAGATCTAACTACCTACACATTCGACTCAAACGTTAAACCCAAGCGCACAAAGCAAAATGAATCAACGCTGATGATGATGATGGGTAGAGCGAAAAAGAATACTAATACCACGACACTATGTTAACCGTGTTTGCAAATGGAGCTCGCATGTACAAACTATTTTGTGTACGAATAATCATACATAAAAGTGTGCTGGAAACGAGCACAACACAAAAGATAGCATAGTGTTTGAACGGCAAGCACAGTCGCATTCATTGGGTAGCGTACCTCCACAGGCAGTGTAACGGACTTCTAACTCAGCTACACTAGCTGTAAAAACACACAACGCAGTGACCTGCTTCATCTGCCGCTCAACAAGCAACTGAGCTGCACTGGCGAAATCCGTCCGTTTAAATAGTCGACGATGACGTCATTCATAGAAGCGTAGCACGCTAGGTACACAAATCTGTCGTGATGGACTAGGGAAGCGCTATCTTCTGTGTGGAAGTACGCGATATTTTGACTAGGTTGTTCATTATTTAAATATTTAATGCCATGATATCAAAATCTTTGGGTTTATCTATTGGAATCTATTCTTAGAACTATTTAGAGGCGATATGCGCAAAAAATTTGAAAATTTATCGTGAGATGGCTGAATTATATGCGTTTAAAATTGGACCACTTTCGTTACATACCATTTTTGTAGAATTTGCAACGTGCACCCCTATATCGAAAACCAAGACGTAGTCCTACGTCAAAACTGTTTTTGTTTGTAGAGATAGGACCAAACCCGTGGGTGTTTGCTGGTAGCCTTATGAAACGTGTCATAAAACTTCAAATCGCAATTTCTCTCGAATCCCTCGATGGATCATTTTGAAATTCACTAAGAAGATGCTTGGATACTGTATCTTTCGAATGCCGCATGACAAATTTATGGTCATTTTTTGTTAATAACGGTTTTAGGAACACCGTGTAACCTTTCTATAGGAGAAAGGCAAAAATGGTTCACAAGAAAAATGGTGAAAATAGAATTTACCGTGATGGGGATCCATCGTCGCAGCTTTGGGTGAAAGCTTCCGAAAGCGTGCGAATCAGCAACACATGTAACCATATGCCATAGATGCTGATATAGTCACAATAGGCGATAAAATAAAACACTCAGGCAGGCAATTTGTGAGGGATTAAAAAAACTAGCTCATTCAATGAGTTTCAACGTCGCAAATGCTTAGTGTGGAAGTTTACCTTGACTTAGCTTTTTCTCGGTTCCGACAGCATGAAGTAACAAGTTACTTTACGCTTGTCCGGACATGCCGTAGACTCAGGTGATTCGCATTTCTAATGCCCAAAAATCCTGACTCCTGCGGTAGCAGACAAAGGGTTAAGTCGCCGGTAAACTCTAAGCTTTTCCACGCTTTTCTAAAACTTTCTCCTTCAACTCCTTGATCTCCCTTGAGTACTATGGCTCTTAATATTAAAAAATTTACTTCGTCGGTAACAGAAGGAAATGCTATGTCTGCAAATTGAGGCAGCCAGTTTTTTGTTAAAGGTTTAATCATGATCTAAATTTTGATTATTTTCTAGATAAATAATAATCGTTCACTTCACACCTGGGGTATGAGGTGCGACCATCATCATCATCATCTTACTGGAACACTAACTTAACAAAATATATTGAAATTTGTAGTGAGAAATGTTGAGAACATAATTACCCCTAGAACGTTGCACTGAGGTAGGTACAAATGTACCTCACGCCTTCTTTGGAGCCGTGTGAAGACGAGAATTTGGCATTTATCGACCTGGGACCCTAACAATAATTCCCATCTTTTCAAGTCAAAAGTTTGATGATTAATCTTCCTATAAGTGAGATTCAAAATTTATTTCTCGTATAATTAGAGATAGCGAGTTGGTGTATTTGGCAAAGTTGTTGCAAATTCTTCTACAAGAAACTTAACTGAAGGTGGTAATAGTCTATCTTTAATAATCTTTGAGATATAGAGCATTATTAGAGAAAATGCAAAAAAAATCAATTTTAGTTTTTTGTAATTTTTTGGAAATTCAAAATGTTCTACAAAAATGTCACAATTAATGGAATACAAAATTTTGTTGAAGGAAGCAACTTAATATGTTGAGCAGTTTCTGAAATATTTACGATTTTTGTTCGAAAATTGGCCTACATTGCACTAAAATAACTCATGAACGGGCAAAAACGGGCAGACCACTCTCTATGTATTTGAAAGTAGAAGAAAGACGCTACAAAGTTCTGTATGATCCACTTGTATCCGGTTGTATCCATGGCTCTGGTAGCAGGATTTAATGAATATCATTTAGCAGTCTAAAATATTTTTAGGAGTCCTATTCGGTAAAGCTGTTGAGATAAAGTGGTGGTACCTTCAGCAAATGAATGTAAAGAAAAGGAATGCGCATGCTTTGATTACTTGTTTAGCATTGTCACTGTATAGTGTTACGTCAGACTTATTAAGCAACAAAACTAGTTTGTTAGTTCAAATGATTTGTATTTACAGTAATCGCGGTGTTGGCCAATCAACAATGTTTTATAAGGCTATTGCTTTTTATTTCATGTAACAATGCAAATTCAACCGTCAAATCATTCATAGCAAACGTAAACGGTGTGCTAATACTGATGATCCAAGCCCTGGTACTACATTTTATTGTGGAACTTGACCTTCTGTGTTGACAAACTTTGCAGCCGATTGCAGGGCTATTGCACCGCCTACTTATACTTAAAATCGTTCCTGGTTAAGATTCGACTATATGGCTCATAAGACAGCGAAATACTCTCTGTACCACCGAACAATGCACTGTATCTAAAAAACCAGTCAAGATAGAAGGTTGCTGTCTTCGACAATGTTTCTTGTGAGAACATTTCCCAAAACTTTGCCGAATATAGTTCTACAATATCTTATCAGTTCACCGAATGTGGTTCGTATAAATATTTTAGACTGCTAAATGATATTCTTTAAATCCTGCTATTAGAGCCATGGACACAACCGGATACAAGTGATTCATACAGACCCTTGTAACATCTTTCTTGTACTTTCAAATGCATGCAGAGTGGTCTGCCCGTTTTTGTCCGTTCATGAGTTATTTGAGTGTCAACTAGGCCCTTTTTTGAACAAATCGTAAATATCTCAGAAACTGCTCAACATATTAAGTTGCTTTCTTCACCGAAATTTTGTATATCCTTAATTGTAACAGTTTTGTAGAACATTGTAAGTTTCCAAAAAATCTTGGAAAGAAGTTATAACGAAAAAATGATTTTTCCGGTATTTTCTCCAATTATGCTCTATATCTCAAAGATTATTAAAGATAGACTATTACCACCTTCAGTAAAGTTTCTTGTAGAATAATTTATTACAACTTTGTAAAATGCACCAACTCACTATCTCTAATTATACGAGAAATACATTTTGAATCTCACGTATAGGAGGAAAATTCATCAAACTTTTGATTTAAAAAGATGGGGCAGCTCATTAGTGTTTCGTCAGATTTCGTTCTGTCAGTGCAAATGTGACTCGTGACAATACCAGTTTAAATACTGGCTGTTTTACTACATAAGTAACAATTAGTGTTATATAATCGTTCTTAATCATTTGTTCAATTAATTTTAATTTAATTTTGAAGTAGAAAAAAATCGTTCTCATTTTGCTTATTTTTATTGTATATTTTTTGTAGTTTTTCGAAATAGTGGCTCGCAAGTATAATTTCCGCACTGCTCTAACAGTAACGTTGCGTGTTACCAAAGTACTACTGGCCAGAATCATTTTTTTCATTTCGATTTCCATCCCCTTTCGTGGTATTTTCCAAAACCCGATTTTTAAACTTTTACTCTTTCAAATAATTGCACTTTTACAAAAATAACGAAATTCCATTTTATTTCGTTTCTAGACCATTCTTTCAACTTTTAGAATCATTTGAATTTTTTTAAACAGTTAAAAATTGTCAAAGTTATAATTAAACTATCTTCTATTAGTCTTCACTATATTCGCACGTATAGTGATAGCCTGACTGGTAGATTACCAGTAGGGTCACATATGGGAGTCTTCAACCTTTGTCGATAGCAAATATTGGAATCGATAGCCAATATAGGAGTGATCCGTGATTCTCGGCAGCGGTATGTTTTTGTTTGTTACAGTTAGGGAGAATAATGTAATGAAATGAAATTATTCTGAAATTAAAGTCTCTCCAGTTGACTCTTACAAAATTTTGTTATTTTTCTATTTTTACATTTCTTACAAAAGAAATGTATAGGATTCGCTCAAACTTTGACAACTTTTTCCGAGGCCCGGAAAGCGGAGTCTCATATACCAATCGACTCAGCTCGACAAATTGAGACAATGTCTGTATGTGTGTGTATGTATGTATATACAAAATGTCATGTAATTATCTCAGCAATGGCTGAACCGATCTTAATGAAATTAGTTTCAAATGAAAGGCCTAACGTTGCCATTTGACACTATTATTTTTGATTTTCGATATGTTGTTTACTTTCTGAGATATGGGCGATTTTGTCAAAACACAGCAGGTTTTTTGCAAATAACTTTCGAACAGTATAGTATTGTCCCACAAAATATGCACATAAATAGAAAGCTTGTAAAAATACCTTTTTAACAAGCTATAGATTGTCTAAATCCATGTACGAGCGGCGGAGATATTAGACATTTTGTATTTTTAGTCCTCGCTTACCAATTTTCATTAATTAAAAATGAGATTGTTTTATACAGAGTATTGCTTTACTGGTGTTTTAGGGGCAAAACTAAACCGATTTTGAATATCAGGGTATGAAAACAGATCTACGTGATTCAAGGAACTCGATGCTGAGAACATTTTGTGAATTACCTTTATAATAAATTAACTTTTTCTCAAAAATCAATATATAAGTTCACTTCAAAGACAAAATAATGTGTTGATAAAGAAACAGTGAGTTCTAGTATTTATTTCTTGGATTCGGCATTGCGTTCAATTATGAGGTAAATGTTGGATGGTATATCAATACACAGATCAACAAGTAATTCACCTAGTAGTGAGATAAAAGATTTCCTATATAATTATACTTGTGGCGTCACCGAAAGCAACTGTATGTTTGAAGCCCAAAAATCTAGCGAAAATTTAGCTCTTTTGCAAGGTTTAGGTTATACTGGTTATGGCGCAAAAATTACTACTTACATTATTTATGATAAGAATGTAAGAATCAATATATCATAATAATATACCTATAAAAATAATGTCACTGCATTAACCATCATTTGCCATTCCTCACACGAAACCCCCCCCCATCTCTCTCACTCTCTCTCTCTATCTCTCTTCTATCGCATCTATCTAGCTATTTCTGTATGCATTTCTAAGTTGTGTGATAAGATATTCTGCCAATCTGAAATATTTATTAATTGTAATTGCGAAGGTTTGAGAAAACAAAACTATTTTTTGTCTGCTGCTACATCAACTCAACTTTAATTCAATTGTATTCAAAGCCTGTATCTACACTATAATTAAAAAAATTCATGGCTATATCAGAAAAATATTTGGCTTAACTGGGTAATATGAAAGTTTGACGATGAAAATTTTCAAAAGAGACATTCCACGTGCGATATTTAAACTATTCGTATCTCTATTGAATTTTGAATGAAATATATACTCAAAGACTGAAAGCTGAAGCCAGCAGGATTTCGAAGACAAAATACATGAGAGGAAGAGGTTCTAGAGACGACAATGTGAACCTCCCACCCGCCACCCGAGTTCGGATTGACGGTGACGAAATCGAGATGGTCGATGAATTCATGTATTTGGGCTCACTGGTAACCGACGAAAATGATAACAGCAGAGATATTCAGAGACGGATCATAGCGGGAAATCGTGCCTACTTTGGACTCCAGAGGACGCTCCGGTCGAACAAAATTCGCCGCCGCACGAAGTTGATTATCTTCAAGACGCTGATTAGATCGGTGGTCCTCTACGGCCACGAGACCTGGACTATGCTCGTGGAGGATCAACGCGCCCTTGGAGTTTTCGAACAAAAAGTGTTGCGTACCATCTATGATGGCGTGCAGATGGAAGACGGAACGTTGCGCAGGCGAATGAACCATGAGATGTATCAGCTGCACATTCGTTGTATTGGTACGAACATTCATGAAAAATAACGGATCAAAGACCAAAAATATCCACAAATTAGATCCAGGAAAAGAAGTCTCCCAAAGTACCCACTCTCGATGGGGGATGCAACTACAAGGTGTCCTCTAACTTATCGTCGTCCATATTTGGATATACTGAGTAGTTTGAACCATTTCTTTTTCACAGTATTGGTCTATGTAGGACTTATTTATCCATATTTCATGCACGAGAATTCCGAACGAACACAAACACGGCTTTTATGCAATCGACATAGCCTAGACATTTCACACTATTTACTTCAATGCAAATAAAAACTTTGAAATATCTACCTGTCTCATTCACGAATCGCATTCTCCCTCTGTCGTTCTCTGTTCAAGGGGCTTGAAACCACATGTGACCTTGTCTCACTTTACTATATTCAATTGCGCGTTAAAATACTGGACCAGTAAATTCTGTTCTGCACATAAATCTTTTTTCGGGAATATGTGACCAAAAAGTAAACTTCGAATTCGTCAAGTACAGAAGCATGAAAACAAAAAGAATAAAACCAAAAAAGATGGAAGCCTTAGAAAGTCCATTGCATATTAATTAGCCTTTTCTCAGAAGATGGGATTTTCAAAAACATTTCAAAACTTTCTGATACAATGGTTTTCAAATTCGTACAATCCGGTTTATTCATTTTCTTTATTCAAAAATGTTTTTGGCTACAAATATATGACCATTTCATTTTAATTAATTATTTAATTCCGCATCTATTCACTTTATTCCTTTTGTGCATTTTACTCATATTCATTGTTTTCATTGTATGCATTTTATTAATTTTTTCCAGTTTATTCATTTTGTTCAGTTTCTTCATTTTAATAATCTGACTACTTTTTCAGTTTTAATCATTTCATCCAAATAATTTATTTGGTTCAATTTATTTCTTTACATTAATTTAGAACCTTTTACTGTTGTTCAGTTTTTCATTTTAATCAATGCATTTAATTCTGCTCATTTTCTTCTTTTTATTCATTTTATCACTTCAGCTCATATTGTTTATTTGATTCGTTTGTTTTATTTATGCATTTCATTTATTTTTTACTTTATTCATTTTGTTCATCCATTCTTTTTATTCATTTGATCCATTTCATTAATTTGATTCAT
This sequence comes from Topomyia yanbarensis, assembly GCF_030247195.1. Taxonomy (NCBI): domain Eukaryota; kingdom Metazoa; phylum Arthropoda; class Insecta; order Diptera; family Culicidae; genus Topomyia; species Topomyia yanbarensis. The sequence continues at coordinate 18,118 of NW_026683438.1, read as the reverse complement.
TGTATTCACTGGATGAATTAAATCAATTTGATTCATTTAATTCATTTGATTCATTCAATTAATTTGATTCATGTGATTCATTTGATTCATATGATTCATTTGATTTATTTGATTCATTTGATTCATTTGATTCATTTGATTCATGTGATTCATTTGATTGATTTGATTGATTTGATTGATTTGATTGATTTGATTGATTTGATTGATTTGATTGATTTGATTGATTTGATTGATTTGATTGATTTGATTGATTTGATTGATTTGATTGATTTGATTGATTTGATTGATTTGATTGATTTGATTGATTTGATTGATTTGATTGATTTGATTGATTTGATTGATTTGATTGATTTGATTGATTTGATTGATTTGATTGATTTGATTGATTTGATTGATTTGATTGATTTGATTGATTTGATTGATTTGATTGATTTGATTGATTTGATTGATTTGATTGATTTGATTGATTTGATTGATTTGATTGATTTGATTGATTTGATTGATTTGATTGATTTGATTGATTTGATTGATTTGATTGATTTGATTGATTTGATTGATTTGATTGATTTGATTGATTTGATTGATTTGATTGATTTGATTGATTTGATTGATTTGATTGATTTGATTGATTTGATTGATTTGATTGATTTGATTGATTTGATTGATTTGATTGATTTGATTGATTTGATTGATTTGATTGATTTGATTGATTTGATTGATTTGATTGATTTGATTGATTTGATTGATTTGATTGATTTGATTGATTTGATTGATTTGATTGATTTGATTGATTTGATTGATTTGATTGATTTGATTGATTTGATTGATTTGATTGATTTGATTGATTTGATTGATTTGATTGATTTGATTGATTTGATTGATTTGATTGATTTGATTGATTTGATTGATTTGATTGATTTGATTGATTTGATTGATTTGATTGATTTGATTGATTTGATTGATTTGATTGATTTGATTGATTTGATTGATTTGATTGATTTGATTGATTTGATTGATTTGATTGATTTGATTGATTTGATTGATTTGATTGATTTGATTGATTTGATTGATTTGATTGATTTGATTGATTTGATTGATTTGATTGATTTGATTGATTTGATTGATTTGATTGATTTGATTGATTTGATTGATTTGATTGATTTGATTGATTTGATTGATTTGATTGATTTGATTGATTTGATTGATTTGATTGATTTGATTGATTTGATTGATTTGATTGATTTGATTGATTTGATTGATTTGATTGATTTGATTGATTTGATTGATTTGATTGATTTGATTGATTTGATTGATTTGATTGATTTGATTGATTTGATTGATTTGATTGATTTGATTGATTTGATTGATTTGATTGATTTGATTGATTTGATTGATTTGATTGATTTGATTGATTTGATTGATTTGATTGATTTGATTGATTTGATTGATTTGATTGATTTGATTGATTTGATTGATTTGATTGATTTGATTGATTTGATTGATTTGATTGATTTGATTGATTTGATTGATTTGATTGATTTGATTGATTTGATTGATTTGATTGATTTGATTGATTTGATTGATTTGATTGATTTGATTGATTTGATTGATTTGATTGATTTGATTGATTTGATTGATTTGATTGATTTGATTGATTTGATTGATTTGATTGATTTGATTGATTTGATTGATTTGATTGATTTGATTGATTTGATTGATTTGATTGATTTGATTGATTTGATTGATTTGATTGATTTGATTGATTTGATTGATTTGATTGATTTGATTGATTTGATTGATTTGATTGATTTGATTGATTTGATTGATTTGATTGATTTGATTGATTTGATTGATTTGATTGATTTGATTGATTTGATTGATTTGATTGATTTGATTGATTTGATTGATTTGATTGATTTGATTGATTTGATTGATTTGATTGATTTGATTGATTTGATTGATTTGATTGATTTGATTGATTTGATTGATTTGATTGATTTGATTGATTTGATTGATTTGATTGATTTGATTGATTTGATTGATTTGATTGATTTGATTGATTTGATTGATTTGATTGATTTGATTGATTTGATTGATTTGATTGATTTGATTGATTTGATTGATTTGATTGATTTGATTGATTTGATTGATTTGATTGATTTGATTGATTTGATTGATTTGATTGATTTGATTGATTTGATTGATTTGATTGATTTGATTGATTTGATTGATTTGATTGATTTGATTGATTTGATTGATTTGATTGATTTGATTGATTTGATTGATTTGATTGATTTGATTGATTTGATTGATTTGATTGATTTGATTGATTTGATTGATTTGATTGATTTGATTGATTTGATTGATTTGATTGATTTGATTGATTTGATTGATTTGATTGATTTGATTGATTTGATTGATTTGATTGATTTGATTGATTTGATTGATTTGATTGATTTGATTGATTTGATTGATTTGATTGATTTGATTGATTTGATTGATTTGATTGATTTGATTGATTTGATTGATTTGATTGATTTGATTGATTTGATTGATTTGATTGATTTGATTGATTTGATTGATTTGATTGATTTGATTGATTTGATTGATTTGATTGATTTGATTGATTTGATTGATTTGATTGATTTGATTGATTTGATTGATTTGATTGATTTGATTGATTTGATTGATTTGATTGATTTGATTGATTTGATTGATTTGATTGATTTGATTGATTTGATTGATTTGATTGATTTGATTGATTTGATTGATTTGATTGATTTGATTGATTTGATTGATTTGATTGATTTGATTGATTTGATTGATTTGATTGATTTGATTGATTTGATTGATTTGATTGATTTGATTGATTTGATTGATTTGATTGATTTGATTGATTTGATTGATTTGATTGATTTGATTGATTTGATTGATTTGATTGATTTGATTGATTTGATTGATTTGATTGATTTGATTGATTTGATTGATTTGATTGATTTGATTGATTTGATTGATTTGATTGATTTGATTGATTTGATTGATTTGATTGATTTGATTGATTTGATTGATTTGATTGATTTGATTGATTTGATTGATTTGATTGATTTGATTGATTTGATTGATTTGATTGATTTGATTGATTTGATTGATTTGATTGATTTGATTGATTTGATTGATTTGATTGATTTGATTGATTTGATTGATTTGATTGATTTGATTGATTTGATTGATTTGATTGATTTGATTGATTTGATTGATTTGATTGATTTGATTGATTTGATTGATTTGATTGATTTGATTGATTTGATTGATTTGATTGATTTGATTGATTTGATTGATTTGATTGATTTGATTGATTTGATTGATTTGATTGATTTGATTGATTTGATTGATTTGATTGATTTGATTGATTTGATTGATTTGATTGATTTGATTGATTTGATTGATTTGATTGATTTGATTGATTTGATTGATTTGATTGATTTGATTGATTTGATTGATTTGATTGATTTGATTGATTTGATTGATTTGATTGATTTGATTGATTTGATTGATTTGATTGATTTGATTGATTTGATTGATTTGATTGATTTGATTGATTTGATTGATTTGATTGATTTGATTGATTTGATTGATTTGATTGATTTGATTGATTTGATTGATTTGATTGATTTGATTGATTTGATTGATTTGATTGATTTGATTGATTTGATTGATTTGATTGATTTGATTGATTTGATTGATTTGATTGATTTGATTGATTTGATTGATTTGATTGATTTGATTGATTTGATTGATTTGATTGATTTGATTGATTTGATTGATTTGATTGATTTGATTGATTTGATTGATTTGATTGATTTGATTGATTTGATTGATTTGATTGATTTGATTGATTTGATTGATTTGATTGATTTGATTGATTTGATTGATTTGATTGATTTGATTGATTTGATTGATTTGATTGATTTGATTGATTTGATTGATTTGATTGATTTGATTGATTTGATTGATTTGATTGATTTGATTGATTTGATTGATTTGATTGATTTGATTGATTTGATTGATTTGATTGATTTGATTGATTTGATTGATTTGATTGATTTGATTGATTTGATTGATTTGATTGATTTGATTGATTTGATTGATTTGATTGATTTGATTGATTTGATTGATTTGATTGATTTGATTGATTTGATTGATTTGATTGATTTGATTGATTTGATTGATTTGATTGATTTGATTGATTTGATTGATTTGATTGATTTGATTGATTTGATTGATTTGATTGATTTGATTGATTTGATTGATTTGATTGATTTGATTGATTTGATTGATTTGATTGATTTGATTGATTTGATTGATTTGATTGATTTGATTGATTTGATTGATTTGATTGATTTGATTGATTTGATTGATTTGATTGATTTGATTGATTTGATTGATTTGATTGATTTGATTGATTTGATTGATTTGATTGATTTGATTGATTTGATTGATTTGATTGATTTGATTGATTTGATTGATTTGATTGATTTGATTGATTTGATTGATTTGATTGATTTGATTGATTTGATTGATTTGATTGATTTGATTGATTTGATTGATTTGATTGATTTGATTGATTTGATTGATTTGATTGATTTGATTGATTTGATTGATTTGATTGATTTGATTGATTTGATTGATTTGATTGATTTGATTGATTTGATTGATTTGATTGATTTGATTGATTTGATTGATTTGATTGATTTGATTGATTTGATTGATTTGATTGATTTGATTGATTTGATTGATTTGATTGATTTGATTGATTTGATTGATTTGATTGATTTGATTGATTTGATTGATTTGATTGATTTGATTGATTTGATTGATTTGATTGATTTGATTGATTTGATTGATTTGATTGATTTGATTGATTTGATTGATTTGATTGATTTGATTGATTTGATTGATTTGATTGATTTGATTGATTTGATTGATTTGATTGATTTGATTGATTTGATTGATTTGATTGATTTGATTGATTTGATTGATTTGATTGATTTGATTGATTTGATTGATTTGATTGATTTGATTGATTTGATTGATTTGATTGATTTGATTGATTTGATTGATTTGATTGATTTGATTGATTTGATTGATTTGATTGATTTGATTGATTTGATTGATTTGATTGATTTGATTGATTTGATTGATTTGATTGATTTGATTGATTTGATTGATTTGATTGATTTGATTGATTTGATTGATTTGATTGATTTGATTGATTGTGTTTGATTGATTTGTTGTGATTGATTTGTTTGATTTGATTGATTTGATTGATTTGATTGATGTGGATTGATTTGATTGATTTGATTGATTTGATTGCTTTGTGATTTGATTGATTTGATTGATTTGATTGATTGTTGATTTGATTGATTTGGATTGTGTTGTGATTTGATTGATGTGATTTGATTGATTGATTGTTTGATTGATTTGATTGATTTGATTGATTTGATTGATTTGATTGATTTGATTGATTTGATTGATTTGATTGATTTGATTGATTTGATTGATTTGATTGATTTGATTGATTTGATTGATTTGATTGATTTGATTGATTTGATTGATTTGATTGATTTGATTGATTGATTGATTTGATTGATTTGATTGATTTGATTGATTTGATTGATTTGATTGATTTGATTGATTTGATTGATTTGATTGATTTGATTGATTTGATTGATTTGATTGATTTGATTGATTTGATTGATTTGATTGATTTGATTGATTTGATTGATTTGATTGATTTGATTGATTTGATTGATTTGATTGATTTGATTGATTTGATTGATTTGATTGATTTGATTGATTTGATTGATTTGATTGATTTGATTGATTTGATTGATTTGATTGATTTGATTGATTTGATTGATTTGATTGATTTGATTGATTTGATTGATTTGATTGATTTGATTGATTTGATTGATTTGATTGATTTGATTGATTTGATTGATTTGATTGATTTGATTGATTTGATTGATTTGATTGATTTGATTGATTTGATTGATTTGATTGATTTGATTGATTTGATTGATTTGATTGATTTGATTGATTTGATTGATTTGATTGATTTGATTGATTTGATTGATTTGATTGATTTGATTGATTTGATTGATTTGATTGATTTGATTGATTTGATTGATTTGATTGATTTGATTGATTTGATTGATTTGATTGATTTGATTGATTTGATTGATTTGATTGATTTGATTGATTTGATTGATTTGATTGATTTGATTGATTTGATTGATTTGATTGATTTGATTGATTTGATTGATTTGATTGATTTGATTGATTTGATTGATTTGATTGATTTGATTGATTTGATTGATTTGATTGATTTGATTGATTTGATTGATTTGATTGATTTGATTGATTTGATTGATTTGATTGATTTGATTGATTTGATTGATTTGATTGATTTGATTGATTTGATTGATTTGATTGATTTGATTGATTTGATTGATTTGATTGATTTGATTGATTTGATTGATTTGATTGATTTGATTGATTTGATTGATTTGATTGATTTGATTGATTTGATTGATTTGATTGATTTGATTGATTTGATTGATTTGATTGATTTGATTGATTTGATTGATTTGATTGATTTGATTGATTTGATTGATTTGATTGATTTGATTGATTTGATTGATTTGATTGATTTGATTGATTTGATTGATTTGATTGATTTGATTGATTTGATTGATTTGATTGATTTGATTGATTTGATTGATTTGATTGATTTGATTGATTTGATTGATTTGATTGATTTGATTGATTTGATTGATTTGATTGATTTGATTGATTTGATTGATTTGATTGATTTGATTGATTTGATTGATTTGATTGATTTGATTGATTTGATTGATTTGATTGATTTGATTGATTTGATTGATTTGATTGATTTGATTGATTTGATTGATTTGATTGATTTGATTGATTTGATTGATTTGATTGATTTGATTGATTTGATTGATTTGATTGATTTGATTGATTTGATTGATTTGATTGATTTGATTGATTTGATTGATTTGATTGATTTGATTGATTTGATTGATTTGATTGATTTGATTGATTTGATTGATTTGATTGATTTGATTGATTTGATTGATTTGATTGATTTGATTGATTTGATTGATTTGATTGATTTGATTGATTTGATTGATTTGATTGATTTGATTGATTTGATTGATTTGATTGATTTGATTGATTTGATTGATTTGATTGATTTGATTGATTTGATTGATTTGATTGATTTGATTGATTTGATTGATTTGATTGATTTGATTGATTTGATTGATTTGATTGATTTGATTGATTTGATTGATTTGATTGATTTGATTGATTTGATTGATTTGATTGATTTGATTGATTTGATTGATTTGATTGATTTGATTGATTTGATTGATTTGATTGATTTGATTGATTTGATTGATTTGATTGATTTGATTGATTTGATTGATTTGATTGATTTGATTGATTTGATTGATTTGATTGATTTGATTGATTTGATTGATTTGATTGATTTGATTGATTTGATTGATTTGATTGATTTGATTGATTTGATTGATTTGATTGATTTGATTGATTTGATTGATTTGATTGATTTGATTGATTTGATTGATTTGATTGATTTGATTGATTTGATTGATTTGATTGATTTGATTGATTTGATTGATTTGATTGATTTGATTGATTTGATTGATTTGATTGATTTGATTGATTTGATTGATTTGATTGATTTGATTGATTTGATTGATTTGATTGATTTGATTGATTTGATTGATTTGATTGATTTGATTGATTTGATTGATTTGATTGATTTGATTGATTTGATTGATTTGATTGATTTGATTGATTTGATTGATTTGATTGATTTGATTGATTTGATTGATTTGATTGATTTGATTGATTTGATTGATTTGATTGATTTGATTGATTTGATTGATTTGATTGATTTGATTGATTTGATTGATTTGATTGATTTGATTGATTTGATTGATTTGATTGATTTGATTGATTTGATTGATTTGATTGATTTGATTGATTTGATTGATTTGATTGATTTGATTGATTTGATTGATTTGATTGATTTGATTGATTTGATTGATTTGATTGATTTGATTGATTTGATTGATTTGATTGATTTGATTGATTTGATTGATTTGATTGATTTGATTGATTTGATTGATTTGATTGATTTGATTGATTTGATTGATTTGATTGATTTGATTGATTTGATTGATTTGATTGATTTGATTGATTTGATTGATTTGATTGATTTGATTGATTTGATTGATTTGATTGATTTGATTGATTTGATTGATTTGATTGATTTGATTGATTTGATTGATTTGATTGATTTGATTGATTTGATTGATTTGATTGATTTGATTGATTTGATTGATTTGATTGATTTGATTGATTTGATTGATTTGATTGATTTGATTGATTTGATTGATTTGATTGATTTGATTGATTTGATTGATTTGATTGATTTGATTGATTTGATTGATTTGATTGATTTGATTGATTTGATTGATTTGATTGATTTGATTGATTTGATTGATTTGATTGATTTGATTGATTTGATTGATTTGATTGATTTGATTGATTTGATTGATTTGATTGATTTGATTGATTTGATTGATTTGATTGATTTGATTGATTTGATTGATTTGATTGATTTGATTGATTTGATTGATTTGATTGATTTGATTGATTTGATTGATTTGATTGATTTGATTGATTTGATTGATTTGATTGATTTGATTGATTTGATTGATTTGATTGATTTGATTGATTTGATTGATTTGATTGATTTGATTGATTTGATTGATTTGATTGATTTGATTGATTTGATTGATTTGATTGATTTGATTGATTTGATTGATTTGATTGATTTGATTGATTTGATTGATTTGATTGATTTGATTGATTTGATTGATTTGATTGATTTGATTGATTTGATTGATTTGATTGATTTGATTGATTTGATTGATTTGATTGATTTGATTGATTTGATTGATTTGATTGATTTGATTGATTTGATTGATTTGATTGATTTGATTGATTTGATTGATTTGATTGATTTGATTGATTTGATTGATTTGATTGATTTGATTGATTTGATTGATTTGATTGATTTGATTGATTTGATTGATTTGATTGATTTGATTGATTTGATTGATTTGATTGATTTGATTGATTTGATTGATTTGATTGATTTGATTGATTTGATTGATTTGATTGATTTGATTGATTTGATTGATTTGATTGATTTGATTGATTTGATTGATTTGATTGATTTGATTGATTTGATTGATTTGATTGATTTGATTGATTTGATTGATTTGATTGATTTGATTGATTTGATTGATTTGATTGATTTGATTGATTTGATTGATTTGATTGATTTGATTGATTTGATTGATTTGATTGATTTGATTGATTTGATTGATTTGATTGATTTGATTGATTTGATTGATTTGATTGATTTGATTGATTTGATTGATTTGATTGATTTGATTGATTTGATTGATTTGATTGATTTGATTGATTTGATTGATTTGATTGATTTGATTGATTTGATTGATTTGATTGATTTGATTGATTTGATTGATTTGATTGATTTGATTGATTTGATTGATTTGATTGATTTGATTGATTTGATTGATTTGATTGATTTGATTGATTTGATTGATTTGATTGATTTGATTGATTTGATTGATTTGATTGATTTGATTGATTTGATTGATTTGATTGATTTGATTGATTTGATTGATTTGATTGATTTGATTGATTTGATTGATTTGATTGATTTGATTGATTTGATTGATTTGATTGATTTGATTGATTTGATTGATTTGATTGATTTGATTGATTTGATTGATTTGATTGATTTGATTGATTTGATTGATTTGATTGATTTGATTGATTTGATTGATTTGATTGATTTGATTGATTTGATTGATTTGATTGATTTGATTGATTTGATTGATTTGATTGATTTGATTGATTTGATTGATTTGATTGATTTGATTGATTTGATTGATTTGATTGATTTGATTGATTTGATTGATTTGATTGATTTGATTGATTTGATTGATTTGATTGATTTGATTGATTTGATTGATTTGATTGATTTGATTGATTTGATTGATTTGATTGATTTGATTGATTTGATTGATTTGATTGATTTGATTGATTTGATTGATTTGATTGATTTGATTGATTTGATTGATTTGATTGATTTGATTGATTTGATTGATTTGATTGATTTGATTGATTTGATTGATTTGATTGATTTGATTGATTTGATTGATTTGATTGATTTGATTGATTTGATTGATTTGATTGATTTGATTGATTTGATTGATTTGATTGATTTGATTGATTTGATTGATTTGATTGATTTGATTGATTTGATTGATTTGATTGATTTGATTGATTTGATTGATTTGATTGATTTGATTGATTTGATTGATTTGATTGATTTGATTGATTTGATTGATTTGATTGATTTGATTGATTTGATTGATTTGATTGATTTGATTGATTTGATTGATTTGATTGATTTGATTGATTTGATTGATTTGATTGATTTGATTGATTTGATTGATTTGATTGATTTGATTGATTTGATTGATTTGATTGATTTGATTGATTTGATTGATTTGATTGATTTGATTGATTTGATTGATTTGATTGATTTGATTGATTTGATTGATTTGATTGATTTGATTGATTTGATTGATTTGATTGATTTGATTGATTTGATTGATTTGATTGATTTGATTGATTTGATTGATTTGATTGATTTGATTGATTTGATTGATTGTGATTGATTGTTGATTGATTTGATTGATTTGATTGATTTGATTGATTTGATTGATTTGATTGATTTGATTGATTTGATTGATTTGATTGATTTGATTGATTTGATTGATTTGATTGATTTGATTGATTTGATTGATTTGATTGATTTGATTGATTTGATTGATTTGATTGATTTGATTGATTTGATTGATTTGATTGATTTGATTGATTTGATTGATTTGATTGATTTGATTGATTTGATTGATTTGATTGATTTGATTGATTTGATTGATTTGATTGATTTGATTGATTTGATTGATTTGATTGATTTGATTGATTTGATTGATTTGATTGATTTGATTGATTTGATTGATTTGATTGATTTGATTGATTTGATTGATTTGATTGATTTGATTGATTTGATTGATTTGATTGATTTGATTGATTTGATTGATTTGATTGATTTGATTGATTTGATTGATTTGATTGATTTGATTGATTTGATTGATTTGATTGATTTGATTGATTTGATTGATTTGATTGATTTGATTGATTTGATTGATTTGATTGATTTGATTGATTTGATTGATTTGATTGATTTGATTGATTTGATTGATTTGATTGATTTGATTGATTTGATTGATTTGATTGATTTGATTGATTTGATTGATTTGATTGATTTGATTGATTTGATTGATTTGATTGATTTGATTGATTTGATTGATTTGATTGATTTGATTGATTTGATTGATTTGATTGATTTGATTGATTTGATTGATTTGATTGATTTGATTGATTTGATTGATTTGATTGATTTGATTGATTTGATTGATTTGATTGATTTGATTGATTTGATTGATTTGATTGATTTGATTGATTTGATTGATTTGATTGATTTGATTGATTTGATTGATTTGATTGATTTGATTGATTTGATTGATTTGATTGATTTGATTGATTTGATTGATTTGATTGATTTGATTGATTTGATTGATTTGATTGATTTGATTGATTTGATTGATTTGATTGATTTGATTGATTTGATTGATTTGATTGATTTGATTGATTTGATTGATTTGATTGATTTGATTGATTTGATTGATTTGATTGATTTGATTGATTTGATTGATTTGATTGATTTGATTGATTTGATTGATTTGATTGATTTGATTGATTTGATTGATTTGATTGATTTGATTGATTTGATTGATTTGATTGATTTGATTGATTTGATTGATTTGATTGATTTGATTGATTTGATTGATTTGATTGATTTGATTGATTTGATTGATTTGATTGATTTGATTGATTTGATTGATTTGATTGATTTGATTGATTTGATTGATTTGATTGATTTGATTGATTTGATTGATTTGATTGATTTGATTGATTTGATTGATTTGATTGATTTGATTGATTTGATTGATTTGATTGATTTGATTGATTTGATTGATTTGATTGATTTGATTGATTTGATTGATTTGATTGATTTGATTGATTTGATTGATTTGATTGATTTGATTGATTTGATTGATTTGATTGATTTGATTGATTTGATTGATTTGATTGATTTGATTGATTTGATTGATTTGATTGATTTGATTGATTTGATTGATTTGATTGATTTGATTGATTTGATTGATTTGATTGATTTGATTGATTTGATTGATTTGATTGATTTGATTGATTTGATTGATTTGATTGATTTGATTGATTTGATTGATTTGATTGATTTGATTGATTTGATTGATTTGATTGATTTGATTGATTTGATTGATTTGATTGATTTGATTGATTTGATTGATTTGATTGATTTGATTGATTTGATTGATTTGATTGATTTGATTGATTTGATTGATTTGATTGATTTGATTGATTTGATTGATTTGATTGATTTGATTGATTTGATTGATTTGATTGATTTGATTGATTTGATTGATTTGATTGATTTGATTGATTTGATTGATTTGATTGATTTGATTGATTTGATTGATTTGATTGATTTGATTGATTTGATTGATTTGATTGATTTGATTGATTTGATTGATTTGATTGATTTGATTGATTTGATTGATTTGATTGATTTGATTGATTTGATTGATTTGATTGATTTGATTGATTTGATTGATTTGATTGATTTGATTGATTTGATTGATTTGATTGATTTGATTGATTTGATTGATTTGATTGATTTGATTGATTTGATTGATTTGATTGATTTGATTGATTTGATTGATTTGATTGATTTGATTGATTTGATTGATTTGATTGATTTGATTGATTTGATTGATTTGATTGATTTGATTGATTTGATTGATTTGATTGATTTGATTGATTTGATTGATTTGATTGATTTGATTGATTTGATTGATTTGATTGATTTGATTGATTTGATTGATTTGATTGATTTGATTGATTTGATTGATTTGATTGATTTGATTGATTTGATTGATTTGATTGATTTGATTGATTTGATTGATTTGATTGATTTGATTGATTTGATTGATTTGATTGATTTGATTGATTTGATTGATTTGATTGATTTGATTGATTTGATTGATTTGATTGATTTGATTGATTTGATTGATTTGATTGATTTGATTGATTTGATTGATTTGATTGATTTGATTGATTTGATTGATTTGATTGATTTGATTGATTTGATTGATTTGATTGATTTGATTGATTTGATTGATTTGATTGATTTGATTGATTTGATTGATTTGATTGATTTGATTGATTTGATTGATTTGATTGATTTGATTGATTTGATTGATTTGATTGATTTGATTGATTTGATTGATTTGATTGATTTGATTGATTTGATTGATTTGATTGATTTGATTGATTTGATTGATTTGATTGATTTGATTGATTTGATTGATTTGATTGATTTGATTGATTTGATTGATTTGATTGATTTGATTGATTTGATTGATTTGATTGATTTGATTGATTTGATTGATTTGATTGATTTGATTGATTTGATTGATTTGATTGATTTGATTGATTTGATTGATTTGATTGATTTGATTGATTTGATTGATTTGATTGATTTGATTGATTTGATTGATTTGATTGATTTGATTGATTTGATTGATTTGATTGATTTGATTGATTTGATTGATTTGATTGATTTGATTGATTTGATTGATTTGATTGATTTGATTGATTTGATTGATTTGATTGATTTGATTGATTTGATTGATTTGATTGATTTGATTGATTTGATTGATTTGATTGATTTGATTGATTTGATTGATTTGATTGATTTGATTGATTTGATTGATTTGATTGATTTGATTGATTTGATTGATTTGATTGATTTGATTGATTTGATTGATTTGATTGATTTGATTGATTTGATTGATTTGATTGATTTGATTGATTTGATTGATTTGATTGATTTGATTGATTTGATTGATTTGATTGATTTGATTGATTTGATTGATTTGATTGATTTGATTGATTTGATTGATTTGATTGATTTGATTGATTTGATTGATTTGATTGATTTGATTGATTTGATTGATTTGATTGATTTGATTGATTTGATTGATTTGATTGATTTGATTGATTTGATTGATTTGATTGATTTGATTGATTTGATTGATTTGATTGATTTGATTGATTTGATTGATTTGATTGATTTGATTGATTTGATTGATTTGATTGATTTGATTGATTTGATTGATTTGATTGATTTGATTGATTTGATTGATTTGATTGATTTGATTGATTTGATTGATTTGATTGATTTGATTGATTTGATTGATTTGATTGATTTGATTGATTTGATTGATTTGATTGATTTGATTGATTTGATTGATTTGATTGATTTGATTGATTTGATTGATTTGATTGATTTGATTGATTTGATTGATTTGATTGATTTGATTGATTTGATTGATTTGATTGATTTGATTGATTTGATTGATTTGATTGATTTGATTGATTTGATTGATTTGATTGATTTGATTGATTTGATTGATTTGATTGATTTGATTGATTTGATTGATTTGATTGATTTGATTGATTTGATTGATTTGATTGATTTGATTGATTTGATTGATTTGATTGATTTGATTGATTTGATTGATTTGATTGATTTGATTGATTTGATTGATTTGATTGATTTGATTGATTTGATTGATTTGATTGATTTGATTGATTTGATTGATTTGATTGATTTGATTGATTTGATTGATTTGATTGATTTGATTGATTTGATTGATTTGATTGATTTGATTGATTTGATTGATTTGATTGATTTGATTGATTTGATTGATTTGATTGATTTGATTGATTTGATTGATTTGATTGATTTGATTGATTTGATTGATTTGATTGATTTGATTGATTTGATTGATTTGATTGATTTGATTGATTTGATTGATTTGATTGATTTGATTGATTTGATTGATTTGATTGATTTGATTGATTTGATTGATTTGATTGATTTGATTGATTTGATTGATTTGATTGATTTGATTGATTTGATTGATTTGATTGATTTGATTGATTTGATTGATTTGATTGATTTGATTGATTTGATTGATTTGATTGATTTGATTGATTTGATTGATTTGATTGATTTGATTGATTTGATTGATTTGATTGATTTGATTGATTTGATTGATTTGATTGATTTGATTGATTTGATTGATTTGATTGATTTGATTGATTTGATTGATTTGATTGATTTGATTGATTTGATTGATTTGATTGATTTGATTGATTTGATTGATTTGATTGATTTGATTGATTTGATTGATTTGATTGATTTGATTGATTTGATTGATTTGATTGATTTGATTGATTTGATTGATTTGATTGATTTGATTGATTTGATTGATTTGATTGATTTGATTGATTTGATTGATTTGATTGATTTGATTGATTTGATTGATTTGATTGATTTGATTGATTTGATTGATTTGATTGATTTGATTGATTTGATTGATTTGATTGATTTGATTGATTTGATTGATTTGATTGATTTGATTGATTTGATTGATTTGATTGATTTGATTGATTTGATTGATTTGATTGATTTGATTGATTTGATTGATTTGATTGATTTGATTGATTTGATTGATTTGATTGATTTGATTGATTTGATTGATTTGATTGATTTGATTGATTTGATTGATTTGATTGATTTGATTGATTTGATTGATTTGATTGATTTGATTGATTTGATTGATTTGATTGATTTGATTGATTTGATTGATTTGATTGATTTGATTGATTTGATTGATTTGATTGATTTGATTGATTTGATTGATTTGATTGATTTGATTGATTTGATTGATTTGATTGATTTGATTGATTTGATTGATTTGATTGATTTGATTGATTTGATTGATTTGATTGATTTGATTGATTTGATTGATTTGATTGATTTGATTGATTTGATTGATTTGATTGATTTGATTGATTTGATTGATTTGATTGATTTGATTGATTTGATTGATTTGATTGATTTGATTGATTTGATTGATTTGATTGATTTGATTGATTTGATTGATTTGATTGATTTGATTGATTTGATTGATTTGATTGATTTGATTGATTTGATTGATTTGATTGATTTGATTGATTTGATTGATTTGATTGATTTGATTGATTTGATTGATTTGATTGATTTGATTGATTTGATTGATTTGATTGATTTGATTGATTTGATTGATTTGATTGATTTGATTGATTTGATTGATTTGATTGATTTGATTGATTTGATTGATTTGATTGATTTGATTGATTTGATTGATTTGATTGATTTGATTGATTTGATTGATTTGATTGATTTGATTGATTTGATTGATTTGATTGATTTGATTGATTTGATTGATTTGATTGATTTGATTGATTTGATTGATTTGATTGATTTGATTGATTTGATTGATTTGATTGATTTGATTGATTTGATTGATTTGATTGATTTGATTGATTTGATTGATTTGATTGATTTGATTGATTTGATTGATTTGATTGATTTGATTGATTTGATTGATTTGATTGATTTGATTGATTTGATTGATTTGATTGATTTGATTGATTTGATTGATTTGATTGATTTGATTGATTTGATTGATTTGATTGATTTGATTGATTTGATTGATTTGATTGATTTGATTGATTTGATTGATTTGATTGATTTGATTGATTTGATTGATTTGATTGATTTGATTGATTTGATTGATTTGATTGATTTGATTGATTTGATTGATTTGATTGATTTGATTGATTTGATTGATTTGATTGATTTGATTGATTTGATTGATTTGATTGATTTGATTGATTTGATTGATTTGATTGATTTGATTGATTTGATTGATTTGATTGATTTGATTGATTTGATTGATTTGATTGATTTGATTGATTTGATTGATTTGATTGATTTGATTGATTTGATTGATTTGATTGATTTGATTGATTTGATTGATTTGATTGATTTGATTGATTTGATTGATTTGATTGATTTGATTGATTTGATTGATTTGATTGATTTGATTGATTTGATTGATTTGATTGATTTGATTGATTTGATTGATTTGATTGATTTGATTGATTTGATTGATTTGATTGATTTGATTGATTTGATTGATTTGATTGATTTGATTGATTTGATTGATTTGATTGATTTGATTGATTTGATTGATTTGATTGATTTGATTGATTTGATTGATTTGATTGATTTGATTGATTTGATTGATTTGATTGATTTGATTGATTTGATTGATTTGATTGATTTGATTGATTTGATTGATTTGATTGATTTGATTGATTTGATTGATTTGATTGATTTGATTGATTTGATTGATTTGATTGATTTGATTGATTTGATTGATTTGATTGATTTGATTGATTTGATTGATTTGATTGATTTGATTGATTTGATTGATTTGATTGATTTGATTGATTTGATTGATTTGATTGATTTGATTGATTTGATTGATTTGATTGATTTGATTGATTTGATTGATTTGATTGATTTGATTGATTTGATTGATTTGATTGATTTGATTGATTTGATTGATTTGATTGATTTGATTGATTTGATTGATTTGATTGATTTGATTGATTTGATTGATTTGATTGATTTGATTGATTTGATTGATTTGATTGATTTGATTGATTTGATTGATTTGATTGATTTGATTGATTTGATTGATTTGATTGATTTGATTGATTTGATTGATTTGATTGATTTGATTGATTTGATTGATTTGATTGATTTGATTGA
>NW_026683437.1:215000-275000 GCF_030247195.1 Topomyia yanbarensis | reverse complement strand
TCATCGATGAGTGTTCAAGACATGTGGAGAATTTAAAGTTTCACGACCAGCTACTTCAGGGAGTTTCGGAACTTATTATTATTCATATCTTGTCAGCATCGCTCGATCAGGAAACAAGGGAACTTTGGGAGGCTACAATCGAGCACGGAGACCTTCCAAACTATGAAGATACTATGGAGTTCCTCAGGAAACGCTGTCTCATCTTAGAGCGATGTGAATCAACCACACCAGCATTATCTTCTTCTAAGCAAGCTTCTTCGAAGGCAGCACCTCCTACTAAGGCTTTCAAGATTTCCGCAGCAGCCACCACATCCACTGAAATTACATGTGAACTATGTGGTGGGGATCATCCAAATTTTAAATGCAGCGCCTTCAAAAATATGAGCATTGCGCAACGGTTGGCAAAGGTCAGAGAAGTTAGAGTCTGCTTCAACTGTTTGCGTAAGGGCCATATGATCAGAGCATGTCCGTCGCAACGAACGTGTGCCAAATGCAATCAGAAGCATCACAGCATGCTTCATCAAGATCAGCCGGAAAGTTTTGCACCACATAAACCAAAGGATAAGCCAGAGGAAAAGGCTGCAGAGCATCAGGAAGCCACCAGCAGAATGGATCCAGAACCACAGGAGAATGGAAGCGTATCAGTGACCACATCTTGCTTTGCTGGTGGACAACGCCGAACCAAACAGGTGCTTCTTCAAACTGCTGTGATTGATGTGATCGATGTACACGGCCGTCTACATCCTTGTCGTACACTGTTGGACTCTGGTTCACAGGCGCACATATTGTCAGAAGCAATGGCTAGAGTACTCGGCTTTCCAACTCTGAAATGTAATATAACAGTAGTAGGTGCAAACGCAGTGAAGACACAAGTCAAAAAAGGGCTGAACCTGAATTTCTCATCAAGATACTGTGATCTTCAAGACAGTATCACTTGCTTGATTTCGGATAAACCTACTGGAATTATACCATCCGTAGCAATCGACGTGTCATCGTGGAGTATCCCTCCAGAATTGCAGCTTGCGGATCCAGACTTTTTTAAGCCACGCGACATCGATTTGGTGCTGGCTTCGAACTATGTATGGGATTTGATTCGGACCAAAAAGGTGGTACTTGCGAATGGTACTGCATCATTGCGAGAAACCGATCTAGGTTGGATCATCACAGGTACATTCGACCCGTACCAACAGGTGAGTGCCAATATTCTGCTATCTAATGTAACTATGCATGACGATCTATTGGACGAGCAATTGGAAAGGTTTTGGTATCTGGAGGAAGTGGTCGAGCGCCCATCATTTGACGCTGAAGAGCAAGAAGTTGAGCAGCATTTCTTAGAAACGTATTGCCGGGATGAATCCGGTCGATTTGTGGTCCAAATGCCGTTTCGGGAAACAGTCACGGAACTTGAAGACAATCGAAGCCAAGCGATTCTTTGCCTTAGAAAGGAAATTGTCACGCAATCCCGAACTACGAAAGCAATATTTTGAATTTATGAGAGACTACGAACTGCTTGGCCACTGCAAAGAAATCAACGAAGAAGACGACATTCAGGGGATGCTGCGATATTACTTACCGCACCATGCGGTGTTTAAGCCGATGAGCTCCTCGACAAAGGTAAGGGTGGTGTTCGACGCGAGCGCGAAGGATTCACACTACTCCCTCAACGATGTGATGAAAACCGGTCCAACTGTGCAGAACGATATATTTGCCGTAAACTTGCGTTTCCGACAGCACGTGTTTGGATTTTCTGGTGACATAACAAAAATGTACCGGCAGATTAAGATTGACCGTAACCAAACCCGGTTCTTGAGGATTTTTTGGAGAGATGATCCTTTAAAACCATTGAGAGTGTTGGAGTTAGTCACTGTGACATATGGAACCGCTGCTGCACCATTTCTCGCGACAAGATGTTTGGTGCAGCTGGCAACTGAGGAGCAACATCGTTTTCCAATCGCGTCCAAGATGGTGTTAGAAGACATGTACGTTGATGATATGTTATCCGGAGCAGACACAGAAGAGGAAGCAATACAACGGCTGTTGGAAGTGAAGGAACTACTATCTGCTGGAGGGTTTCCGATTCGCAAATGGAGTTCGAATTCTACGGCGGTCCTCGAAAATGTGCCTGAAAATGAACGGGAAAGGTTAATGAAGATTGGTGAAAGTGGATTAAATGAAGGAATAAAGGCTCTTGGAGTGCTATGGGATACAAAAAATGATGAGTTAACGTTTGAGAGTTGGCCAGAAGAGACCAACGATCAACCACCGACAAAGCGATACGTACTGTCACAAATCTCGAAACTATATGATCCATTGGGACTAGTGCAACCAGTAATAGTTTGTGCAAAGGTGATTATGCAGAAGTTATGGTCGTCGAAAATAAACTGGGATGATGAGCTTGAAGGCGAGCTGCTGGACGAGTGGGTAGCATTTCGTAAATCGTTGACCATGATGAATCAGATCCGTGTACCGAGATGTTTTAAGTTACCTGATGCTGTTCGGTATGAAATCCATGGATTTTCGGATGCATCAGTTACAGCCTACAGTGCCTGTATATACTTGCGAAGTGTTTTAGCTGATGGAATCAGGAATCAGAATATATTGGCTCAAATGGCACGTTCCCCGTACATAGTCGGGGATTTGTGCCTTGTCGTGCGTTTTCATCATTTCCTGAGCGGAAGGAAAGGACAAGGAGGTGTGGGGAAGTAGAATTGGAAGGGTGGGAAAAATAACAGCACAAAACAAAAATAAACAACAGGTAAGTTAAACTCACAAGTAGTTCAACTTGCCTGCGAATAAGCCTAAAGTTCTTTATCACATTGGACAAGAAACTTTAGTATGTCTCTGAGTTTCAGTCGACCAAACATGGTTTCGTCTATATAAGGACGGCTGAAGACCCGAACTCGCAATTGCGCTACCGCTGGACAGTTGCATATCAGATGATATGAGGTTCCGTAGTCGGATTCACAAAGAGCACATGAAAAAGACTCAGCGCGCTGAATAGTTGCCATGTGATAATTGAGTTTGCAGTGGCCGGTTAAAGCCCTGGTCAGCATGCCGCAGTGGAGCTTCGAAAAATGTAAGAGATTTTTCGAAACCACTGGGCATGGTTGTTCTAGAAACGCCTTTGTTTGGCGACACGTTTGTAGATTTCTCCAATAATTGCGGTGCTCGGACGAAGCCCAGGACCGTATTTTTTCCCTTATCCAACTTGTCGAAATTGGCAGCGCGGGCTCAGGACCAACGAAGTCAATCGCTGAACCTGCCCTGGCCAATTCGTCAGCCCATTCATTTCCAGTAATACCGCAATGTCCGGGCACCCAGACAAGGTAGATAGTGTTGACAATGCTTAGTTCTTCGATTTGGGTTCGGCACGCGATCACTAGCTTGGACCGGGATTTGTCTGAGCTAAGGTCCTTGATTGCAGCCTGACTATCGGAGCAGAAGTTTATAACTCTGCCGGACAAACTCAGTTGAAGGGCCGATTGCACCCCGCACATAATCGCAAAGATTTCTGCTTGGAATACAGTACAGTATCTACCTAGTGAGTGAGATTGTTCCAATCTCATTTCACGACAGTAGACACCAGCACCAGCACGTCTCTCCATCAGAGAACCGTCAGTGTAGCAAACCACTTGCGTTTGTTGTTGTCTTTCCATAAAGCCAGACAACCACTCCTCTCGAGAGGGAATCTTCACATGGAATGTCCTATAAGGAAAACTACAAGTGAGTGTAATATCGCTGGGAGCAAGAATATCTTCACCCCATGTAACCATTTGTGACCACAATCGTGTATGACTGGTAGCAAGATCAACATGGTTTGATGTTTAGAAGTGCCTCAAGAGCAGCAGTCGGAGTCGTGGTGAAAGCACCAGTCAACGCCATGAGCGCCATTCTTTGCAGATGGTTTAGCTTTGACTGAACTGTCACCACCTCTCCCCTCTGCCACCACACAAGGCATCCGTATGACAGTATTGAACGTACAATTGTCGTGTAAATCCAATAGATGTATTTAGGTTTGAGACCCCAGGTCTTTCCAAAAGTTCGTCTGCACTGCCCGAAGGCCATGCACGCTTTCTTGACTCTGAACTCAATGTGAGCAGACCAATTCAGTTTGGAATCCAATATGACTCCAACGTATTTGACTTGATCTGCACACAGCAGCTCAGAATCAAAGAACTGCAAGGGACGAACCCCGGTTGTTATTCGCTTCTTCGTGAAAAGAACCATTGAAGTTTTGCTTGGGTTAACTGATAGTTTAACTTGTCGACACCACTGTTCGACAGCTCTTAATGCCTGTTGCATTAAGTCAAAGATTGTTCCGATGCAAAATCCAGTAATTAGTATTTGGTAATCGTCAGCAAACCCGTAGGCTGGAAATCCAAGCTCATTGAGTTTCTTCAACAAGCCGTCAGCTACTAAGTTCCATAACAAAGGTGACAGAACGCCGCCCTGAGAACAACCGCAAATACTCAACTTCCGTATCTCAGCCTGTCGCAGTGACGAGCAAAGTATGCGGTTACTAAGCATTGCGTTTATCCAACCTGAGATACATGCAGGTATCCCATGACCGTGCGTAGCTTCCAGAATAGACTGGAAGGACACACTGTCAAAAGCACCCTCAATATCTAGAAATACACCCAAGCTAGATTGCTTGAGCGAGAAGGCTTTCTCAATGTTGTAAACAACATCGTGAAGCAAAGTGATCGTGGATTTCCCACACTGATATGCATGTTGCATTTTGTGCAGTGGATATTCAACTAAACTAACGTTCCTGATGTGATGATCGATTATCCGTTCCAAAGCTTTCAGAAGAAAAGAACTTAAGCTGATAGGCCTAAAACTCTTGGCTTCTTCATAGCTTGAGCGCCCCCCTTTGGGAATAAATCTAACAGTTATTTCTCGCCATGCTTTCGGGATATACCCGGTAGCAAGACTGGAAAGCAAAATCTTTTTCAAGACATGTTTAAGAATATCAAATCCCTTTTGCAGTAGCACGGGAAGTATTCCATCTTTTCCGGGTGATTTGTATGGAGCAAAGCTGTCAACTGCCCACTTGACCGATTCAGTGGAAACCAATGTGCGTGCTAACGCCCACGAGTCCGAATCACCAGAATGAGATCGGTGAACTTTGTTCAACTCCGGATCGATACAACCTGGAAAGTGTGTGTCGAAGAGACAATTAAGAACATCTTTTTCGTCCGTCACATAAACACCATCTCTGGTTTTCAAGGAGTTCATCTGAAAATCATTCGATTTGGAGAGAATTTTATTTAATCTACTAGCCTCGTTCAGACTAGAGACATTAGTGCATAGGCTTTGCCAGCCAGCCCGTTCTGCAGATCTAAGACATTTCTTATATGCACTACGAGCTGACCTGAAAGCCTGGAGTCATCACGCTGACGCCGGTTCCATGCTCTTCTCATAACTTTCTTCATTCTTTCAAGCTCAGCCCTCCACCAAGGGGTTCCCCTAGTCGATTTAACAGTACGAAGTGGACAAGCTTCTTCGTAGGATGCTAATATGAATGAGTTTGTCGTATCCACGACGTCATCTAAGTCGTCTAGTTGACTAATTATTGGAAAATATCCATGAAAGTTTGTAGACTTAGGATTACGATATGTCACCACATTGAAGGTGACATCAAAATGATCGAAAAATATATATTTATGATCGGATAGAGACGGTTCAGTTTCATTTGGAACCTGCCAATTTCCCAGTTCATGCAAAATTCTATCAGAGCAAAGTGTTATGTCTAACACCTCCTCCCTCCCAGACCTCGCAAAAGTTGGTCGGTTTCCCACATTCAGAATATGGAGATTTGTATTACTTATGTACTCCATCAGTTCAGAGCCTCTCAGATTGATGTCTGAGCTGCCCCAAATGATGTGATGAGCATTCGCATCACTGCCGATAATGAGCGAAAGCCCATTTCTGCTACAATATGATACAACGCTTTTGAAATCATCAGAAGGAGATGATTCGTTATGCGGTAGGTATGCTGAACAATATATGTATTTTTTGTCTACGTTTCCGACAGTCAGTGTAACTGTGACAACACAGATATCGCGAGTTGTGAGCTCCGATATGAGACACGCGTCAATAGCCTTATTTGCAAGAATGCAAGCACGAGGCATTTCACGTGGGTTAGTCATGCCTGTCTTGTTGTAAGCAATGAAGGCAGTGTTAAGTAACTTTCCAAAATAGAAGTTTCCTTTATGGAAATACGGTTCTTGAACCAATGCTATGGAAGCTTTACCTTCCTGCATGAGTCGAGATAAATTCATAGTTGCTATACGTTTATGTTGGAGATTGACTTGTGCTATTCTTGTTGATTAGAGAACTGTACATTTCATCTCCAACACAAATTGCACAACAACTAGAGGACACCAAGCGAGTTGGGATGTTAACGCATTTAGCGAGCCATATCAGGTTTAAATGGGACATGATCTTTTGATTCCCACGATTTGCGAAGAAAATAATGGTCCACTGTGTCAGAGATTCGCATAACACAGCAAGGGCAAAACCCAAAACGCTCCGTGCGCGACTGGCATATTTTAGACCCTCCAGTCATTAAGTCCTCGGCACGGAACTACACCTTGACTTAGGGTCTCCTACTTTCAGTCGCCTCCTACGACATGGGAGCAGGACTCCAGTGGCTCAATTCTAGGCCGGATACCACACGGCCTCTGGGCAGGTTCATCTGTACACATCGAAATTTGATAATCGAAACTCAACAAAACTTCACCGAACTACCATCAGCCGAGAGTCTCAGCAAACCCCCAGCCAACAAAAATTCGGCAAAATTAAGTGGATCATCGGTGAAAAAAAATCGGTGCGTAGAGTGAACGTTCCGCTGCGTAATGCAGCATACTGGGGAGTTCGCCCAACTCTTCCCAGGCTCCGTTCGCCATTGAGAATGTTTTAAACCCCCTCAACAATTTTACCCATAGCACGGGTCGCATGACACTATGGAATTGGGGTTTCCTGTTTGGTAGATTTTTACCACTGAAACCGGTAGTCCGTAGTGTAATTCTTAGTCGGTTGAAACAACCACTACCGACACTACACGGCTTATCTAGGCTGTTCGGTGAAAGAAGCTGACATTGAAGAACAGCTTCCATATTTAGATGGGCGAACAGCCGCAGAAGGAAGGAAAGAAGGAAGGATAACGGGAGGAGAGGGATTTGGGCTAAGCGCTTATTTAAAGGCGGCGCTGGCCCGTTTGTCAGGGCTGCTTCAGGGCATGTGGTATTTAGGCCTAGAACGTATAAGGCCCACTACCTCGAAGCCAAGCGTTGAAGCGATTCTTTGCCTTAGAAAGGAAATTGTCACGCAATCCCGAACTACGAAAGCAATATTTTGAATTTATGAGAGACTACGAACTGCTTGGCCACTGCAAAGAAATCAACGAAGAAGACGACATTCAGGGGATGCTGCGATATTACTTACCGCACCATGCGGTGTTTAAGCTGATGAGCTCCTCGACAAAGGTAAGGGTGGTGTTCGACGCGAGCGCGAAGGATTCACACTACTCCCTCAACGATGTGATGAAAACCGGTCCAACTGTGCAGAACGATATATTTGCCGTGAACTTGCGTTTCCGACAGCACGTGTTTGGATTTTCTGGTGACATAACAAAAATGTACCGGCAGATTAAGATTGACCGTAACCAAACCCGGTTCTTGAGGATTTTTTGGAGAGATGATCCTTTAAAACCATTTAGAGTGTTGGAGTTAGTCACTGTGACATATGGAACCGCTGCTGCACCATTTCTCGCGACAAGATGTTTGGTGCAGCTGGCAACTGAGGAGCAACATCGTTTTCCAATCGCGTCCAAGATGGTGTTAGAAGACATGTACGTTGATGATATGTTATCCGGAGCAGACACAGATGAGGAAGCAATACAACGGCTGTTGGAAGTGAAGGAACTACTATCTGCTGGAGGGTTTCCGATTCGCAAATGGAGTTCGAATTCTACGGCGGTCCTCGAAAATGTGCCTGAAAATGAACGGGAAAGGTTAATGAAGATTGGTGAAAGTGGATTAAATGAAGGAATAAAGGCTCTTGGAGTGCTATGGGATACAAAAAATGATGAGTTAACGTTTGAGAGTTGGCCAGAAGAGACCAACGATCAACCACCGACACGTACGTACTGTCACAAATCTCGAAACTATATGATCCATTGGGACTAGTGCAACCAGTAATAGTTTGTGCAAAGGTGATTATGCAGAAGTTATGGTCGTCGAAAATAAACTGGGATGATGAGCTTGAAGGCGAGCTGCTGGACGAGTGGGTAGCATTTCGTAAATCGTTGACCATGATGAATCAGATCCGTGTACCGAGATGTTTTAAGTTACCTGATGCTGTTCGGTATGAAATCCATGGATTTTCGGATGCATCAGTTACAGCCTACGGTGCCTGTATATACTTGCGAAGTGTTTTAGCTGATGGAACAGCAGTGTTGCGTCTCATGTGTTCCAAATCTAGAGTGGCACCATTAAAGCCAACTACAATCCCGCGACTGGAACTACTAGCTGCTTTGATTTTGGCTCGGCTGGTAGTAAAGGTAATTGCAGCCTTGAAGATTGAATTCTCGGGCAATGCATTATGGTGTGATAGTCAAATTGTTTTGGCGTGGCTGAAAAGGCCACTTGGGTCCTTAGAAGTTTTCGTCCAAAATCGAGTGACAGAGATTAACCGGCTTACCAGTAATTTAGTTTGGAAATACATAAATACACGACAAAATCCCGCTGACGTTGTATCTCGAGGTCAGTTGCCAACGGCGTTGAGCAAAGGTGTTCTCTGGTGGAATGGGCCGGAGTTTCTTGGTCAAGAACAATACTGCGATCCTGATATTTGCCCGATCGTGGAATCGGATCTTCCTGAATTGGAGGTGGTCAATACCACTGTGAAGAAAATAAATATTTTGCCAGTTTTTGAAAGGTTTAGTGACTTTCGTAAACTTCAACGTGTTTGCGTACGTCCAGCGCTTTATTCGTAATTGCAAGGGCAAGTCCAGTAAATTTTTAAATCCGACAGTATATTTGAGTGTTTCTGAAATGCAAGCTGCATTGAAATGCATTGTGAGGGTGATTCAGAATTTGGAATTACCTGGTGAAATCCGCTGCCTTGAGAAGGGACAAATACCGCATCGGTTGGCAAACCTCAGTCCTTTTCTTGATGAAGATCATTTGCTGAGGGTAGGAGGTCGTTTACAGAAAACGTGTCTACTATTCGAAACGAAACATCCGATTGTGTTGCCAAGACACCCGGTAACCGAAATGATCATAAGAGCTCTTCACGTCGAGAACTTACATGTAGGACCTTCAGGATTATTGGCTATCGTCCGGCAAGCGTTCTGGCCATTGAAGGGTTCGTCCACTATTAGAAAGGTGACAAGAAGTTGCATTTCATGTTTTCGAACGCGTCCACGAGGTCTCCAACAGCTTATGGGTAGTCTATCTGAAGAAAGGGTGAATATGGCCGCTCCTTTTGAGTATACTGGTGTAGATTACGCTGGGCCAGTTTCTGTGAAGCAAGGAAAGTATCGTCCGAAGATTGTGAAGTGCTATATTGCCGTTTTTGTGTGCATGACGACGAAAAACATGCATTTAGAACTAGTGTCGGACCTCACCACCGCTGCGTTCATCGCCGCATTGGAACGGTTCATCAATCGGCGTGGTCTGGTGCGCAAAATGTTTTCTGACAACGGCACCAATTTTGTTGGGGCATCCAATGAGCTTCATCAATTGTACCTGGATTTCCGTAGTGAGGCACACTGTCGTAAGGTAAATGATTTTTTATTGTCTAGAGACATAGAATGGCACTTCATCCCCCCCAGAGCACCAAATTTTGGTGGCTTGTGGGAGGCAGGAGTGAAAAGTGTCAAAACGCATTTGAAGAGAACACTGCAAAATGCAATATTAACATTTGAAGAATATTGCACAATTCTTAAGCATGTAGAAGCAATTTTAAACTCGAGACCCATGTTCAGTGCCTCCGAAAGTCCAGATGAACCGCTTCCAATTACTACAGCGCACTTGCAAATCGGGAGGCCACTGGTTTGCATTCCAAAGCCATCTTGCGAAGGAACTCCAGACAATCGTTTATCTCGCTGGCGTTATCTTGATAAGCTTCGTGAACACTTTTGGGGACGTTGGTCTCGCGAATATTTGACGTCTCTTCAGTCACGGGGCAAGTGGACTGCAGCATCGCCGAGTGTTAAACCCGGAACGGTGGTGCTTTTAATCGAAGACAATCTTCCACCGCAGGTGTGGAAGCTAGGAATCGTGATCAATACTTACCCGGGATCGGACTCCTTGGTTCGTGTGGTGGACGTCAAGACTTCGAGTGGAACGTTTCGACGCTCTATAAGTAAACTAGCTCCTCTTCCGACAAAGGATAACTTCAGCTTCGCAGCCGCGGGGCAGGATGTTGGCGGATGTCCTTCCGCCTAGTAAAATGTTTTTAACTGTCGTGAACAAATAATTTTCGCTCCTTTTATTTTATTAAAATCGCGCAGCATCACAAACGATCAAGAACATTCCCGTAATATACATTTTGCGCGTATGGTCATAACACATAGGTAAGCAAGCAGCAGTAGGAGCAATAGCAATAATAGCAGCAGCAGCAATACATGCAGTGCGGTATTGCATCATCGTCAGCGAGCGTGAGTGACCCAACGATACAATCGTATGATGTGGGGGAGATGACATGTAATTGATGTGTGACATGGCATCGACAAGCATCGCGGATGAGCCACGCGTTTCTAGAACGTGTGGCGTGTAGTATAAATACGCGCGTTCTGCGCATCGCAGCAGTCAGTTTTATTTCAACAAGTGTGAAGTACAAGTGAAGAGTGAAAATAAAAGAGTAAAGTGTGAAGTGCAAAAAGTGTTTTTCCTTCCAATAAATCACATCCAGTAGTAAGTGGTTTTCCAAAATACAGTCCACATAGGTTGTTTGCAGATTGTTTTAGGTGGTCCATCGAGGAGTTGTATTTGTCTGCGGACAAGTGTAAACATAGCCAGCCACCAACAGCAAGCTGCAAATTTCCCACAACAAGGGCCACCCCTAGGCCCAAACAGGGGTCCTTTTTCTGGCTTGGGATCTTTTTCTGACTTGAGGTACTTTTTCGGGCTTGGGGTCCTTTTGCTGGCTAGGGGTCGTTTTTCGAAATATGGGTCTTTTGCGGGCTTGCGGTCTTTTTCGAGCTTGGGGTTCATTTTCGGGCTTGGGGTCCTTTTTCGTGCTTGGGGTCCTTTTTCGGGCTTGTGGTCCTCTTTCGGGCATGGGGTTCTTTTTCGGCCTTGGGGTCCCTTTTCATTCTTAGGGTCCTTTTTCAGGTTTGGGGTCCTTTTCGGTCTCGGGGTCCTAGTTCAGGCTTGTGGTCTTTTTCGGGCTTGAGGTCATTTTTCAAGCTCGGTGTCCTGTTTCGAGCTTGGGGTCCTTTTCGTGCTTGAGGTCCCCTTTCAGGCTTGTTGTATTGTGGTCCTTTTTCGGGCTTATGGTCCTCTTTTGGTTGTTGTCCTTTTTCGTGCTTGGGATTCTTTTGCGGGATTGGGGTCCTTTTTCGGGTTTGATATCCTTTTTCGGGTTTGATATCCTTTTTGGGGCTTGGGGTCCTTTTTCGGGCTTTGAGTCCTTTTTTGGGCTTAGGATCCTTTTTTGGGCTTGGGTTCATTTTTCGGGCTTGGGGTCGTTTTTCGGGCTTGGGGTCTTTTTGGGCTTGGGGTGCTTTTTCGATC
This sequence comes from Topomyia yanbarensis, assembly GCF_030247195.1. Taxonomy (NCBI): domain Eukaryota; kingdom Metazoa; phylum Arthropoda; class Insecta; order Diptera; family Culicidae; genus Topomyia; species Topomyia yanbarensis. The sequence goes on along the minus strand of NW_026683437.1, from coordinate 263,253 downwards.
TTGGGGTCTTTATCGAACTTGGGGCCCTTTTCGGGCTTGGGGTCCTTTTTCGGGTTTAAGGTACTTTTTCGGGCTTGGGGTCGTTTTCGGGCTTGGTGTTCTTTTTCGGTCTTGAGGTCCTTTTTCGAGCTTGGGGTCCTTTTTCGAGCTTAGGGTCCTTTTGCGGGCTTGGGGTTCTTTTCGGGCTTGGGGTCCCCTTTCAGGCTTGTTGTATTGTGGTCTTTTTCCGAGCTTGTGGTCCTTTTTCGGGCTTGGTGTCCTTTTGCGGGATTCGGGTCCTTTTTCGGGCTTGGGGTCCTTTTTTCTGGCTTGGGGTCGTTTCTCGTAATTGGGGTCCATTTCTCGGGCTTGGGGTCTTTTTCGAGCTTGGGGTTCTTTTTCAGGCTTGGGGTCCATTTTCGGGTTTGTGGTCTTTTTTGGGCTTGTAGTCCTTTTTTGGGCCTGTCGTCCTTTTTCGGGCCTGGTGTCCTTCTTCGGGCGTGGGGTCTTTTTTCGAATATGGGTTTCTTTTTCGGGCTTGGGGTCTTTTTCGAGCTTAGGGTTCTTTTTCGGGCATGGGGTCCTTTTTCGGGCTTGGGATGCTTTTTCGGGCTTGAAGACTTTTTCGGGCTTGGGGTGCTTTTTCAAGCTTGGGGTCCTTTTTCGGGCTTGGGGTCCTATTTCGGGCTTGGGGTCCTTTTGCGAGCTTGTGGTCCTTTTCAAGCTTGGGGTCCTTTTCGGGCTTGGGGTCCCCTTTCAGGCTTGTTGTATTGTGGTCCTTTTTCGAGCTTGGGGTCCTTTTTCGGGCTTGGTGTCCTTTTGCGGGATTCGGGTCCTTTTTCGGGCTTGGGGTCCTTTTTTCTGGCTTGGGTTCGTTTCTCGAAATTGGGGTCCATTTCTCGGGCTTGGGGTCTTTTTCGAGCTTGGGGTTCTTTTTCGGGCTTGGGGCCATTTTTCGGGCTGGGGGTCCTTTTTCGTTCTTTGGATCCATTTTCGGGTTAGTGGTCTTCTTTCGGGCATTGGGTCTTTTTTCGGGCTTGGTGTCCCTTTTTCTGGCTTGGGCTCATTTTTCGGGCTTGGGGTCCTTTTTCGGGCTTGGGGTTCTTTTCGGGCTTGGTGTCCTCTTTCAGGCTTTTGGTCTTTATCGGGCTTGGGGTCCTTTTTCGGTCATAGGGTCATTTTTCGGACTTAGGGTCATTTTTCGAACTTGGGGTTCTTTTTCGGGCTTGGGATCCTTTTTCGGGCTTGGGTTCCTTTTTGGGGCTTGGGTTTTTTTTTTGGGTTTGAGGTTCTTTTTCGGGCTTAGGGTCCTTTTTCGGGCTTAGGATCCTTTTTTGGGATTGGGTTCATTTTTCGGGCTAGGGATCCTTTTTCGGGCTTGGGGTCCTTTTTCGGGTTTGGGGTCCTTTTTCGAACTTGTGGTCCTTTTTCCGGCTTGGGGTCTTTTTGGGCTTGGGGTGCTTTTTCGATCTTGGGGTCTTTTTCGAACTTGAGGCCCTTTTCGGGCTTGGGGTCCTTTTTCGGGCTTAAGGTACTTTTTCGGGCTTGGGGTCGTTTTCGTGCTTGGGGTCGTTTTCTGGCTTGGTGTTCTTTTTCGGGCTTGGGGTCCTTTTTCGGGCTTGGGGTCCTTTTAAGGGCTTAGGGTCCTTTTGCGGGCTTGGGGTCCTTTTCGGGCTTGGGGTCCCCTTTCAGGCTTGTTGTATTGTGGTCCTTTTTCGAGCTTGTGGTCCTTTTTCGGGCTTGGTGTCCTTTTGCGGGATTCGGGTCCTTTTTCGGGCTTGGGGTCCTTTTTTCTGGCTTGGGGTCGTTTCTCGAAATTGGGGTCCATTTCTCGGGCTTGGGGTCTTTTTCGGGCTTGGGGTTCTTTTTCAGGCTTGGGGTCCATTTTCGGGTTTGTGGTCTTTTTTGAGCTTGTCCTATTTTGGGCCTGTCGTCCTTTTTCGGGCCAGGTGTCCCTCTTCGGGCTTGGGGTCTTTTATCGAATATGGGTTTCTTTTTCGGGCTTGGGGTCTTTTTCGAGCTTAGGGTTCTTTTTCGGGCATGGGGTCCTTTTTCGGGCTTGGGATGCATTTTCGGGCTTGAAGACTTTTTCGGGCTTGGGGTCCATTTTCGAGCTTGGGGTGCTTTTTCGGGCTTGGGGTCCTTTTTCGGGCTTGGGGTCCTATTTCGGTCTTGGGGTCCTTTTGCGGGCTTGGGATCCTTTTCGGGCTTGGGGTCTCCTTTCAGGCTTGTTGTATTGTGGTCCTTTTTCGAGCTTGTGGTCCTTTTTCGGGCTTGGTGTCCTTTTGCGGGATTCGGGTCCTTTTTCGGGCTTGGGGTCCTTTTTTCTGGCTTGGGGTCGTTTCTCGGAATTGTGGTCCATTTCTCGGGCTTGGGGTCTTTTTCGAGCTTGGGGTTCTTTTTCGGGCTTGGGGCCCGTTTTCGGGCTGGGGGTCCTTTTTCGTTCTTTGGATCCATTTTCGGGCTAGTGGTCTTCTTTCGGGCATTGGGCCTTTTTCCGGCTTGGTGTCCCTTTTTCTGGCTTGGGGTCCTTTTTCTGGTTTTGGGTCCTTTTTCGGGCTTGGTGTCCTTTTTTCGAGCTTGGGCTCATTTTTCGGGCTTGGGTCCTTTTTCGGGCTTGGGGTTTTTTTCGGGCTTGGTGTCCTCTTTCAGGCTTTTGGTCTTTATCGGGCTTGGGGTCCTTTTTCGGTCTTGGGGTCATTTTTCGGACTTAGGGTCATTTTTCGAGCTTGGGGTTCTTTTTCGGGCTTGGGATCCTTTTTCGGGCTTGGTGTCTTTTTGGGGCTTGGGTTTTTTTTTGGGTTTGAGGTTCTTTTTCGGGCTTGGGGTCCTTTTTCGGGCTTAGGATCCTTTTTTGGGATTGGGTTCATTTTTCGGGCTTGGGATCCTTTTTCGTTCTTGGGGTCCTTTTTCGGGTTTGGGGTCCTTTTTCGAACTTGTGGTCCTTTTTTCGGCTTGGGGTGCTTTTTCGATCTTGGGGTCTTTTTCGAACTTGGGGCCCTTTTCGGGCTTGGGGTCCTTTTTCGGGCTTGGGGTCCTTTTTCGGGCTTGGGGTCCTTTTTCGGGCTTGTGGCCCTTTTTAGGGCTTGGGGTCCTTTTTCGTTCTTGGGATCCATTTTTGGGCTTGTGGTCGTTTTTCGGACCAGGTGTCCTTCTTCGGGCTTGGGGCCCCTTTTCTGGCTTGGGGTGTTTTTTCAGGCTTGGGGTCTTTTTTCAGGCTTGGGTTTTTTTTCGAGCTTGGGTTCATTTTTCGGTCTTGGGGTCGTTTTTCGGGCTTGGGGTCCTTTTTCGGTCTTGGAGTCCTTTTTCGAACTTAGTGTCCTTTTCGGGCTTAGGGTCCTATTTCGGGCTTGGGGTCCTTTTGCGGGCTTAGGGTCCTTTCCGAGCTTGGGGTCCCCTTCCAGGCGTGTTGTTTTGTGGTCCTTTTTCGAGCTTGTGGTCCTCTTTCGGGCTTGGTGTCCTTTTGCGGGATTCGGGTCCTTTTTCGGGCTTGGGATGCTTTTTCGAGCTTGGGGTCTTTTTCGACCTTGGGGTTCTTTTTCGGACTTGGGGCCCTTTTTCGGGCTTGGGGTCCTTTTTCGTTCTTTGGATCCATTTTCGGGCTAGTGGTCTTCTTCCGGGCATTGGGTCCTTTTTCGGGCTTGGTGTCCCTTTTTCTGGCTTGTGGTCCTTTTTCTGGTTTTGGGTCCTTTTTCGGGCTTGGTGTGCCTTTTTCGAGCTTTAGCTCATTTTTCGGGCTTGGGGTCCTTTTTCGGGCTTGGGGTTCCTTTCGGGCTTGGTGTCCTCTTTCAGGCATTTGGTCTTTACCAGGCTTGGGGTCTTTTTCGGTCTTGGGGTCATTTTTCGGACTTAGGGTCATTTTTCGAGCTTGGGGTTCTTTTTCGGGCTTGGGATCCTTTTTCGGGCTTGGGTTCCTTTTTCGGGCTTGGGGTCCTTTTTCGGGTTTGGGGTCCTTTTTCGAACTTGTGGTCCTTTTTCGGGCTTGGGGTCTTTTTGAGGTTGGGGTGCTTTTTCGATCTTGGGGTCTTTTTCGGGCTTGGGGTCCTTTTTCGGGCTTGGGGCACTTTTTCGGGCTGGGGGTCCTTTTTCGTTCTTTGGATCCATTTTCGGGCTAGTGGTCTACTTTCGGGCATTGGGTAATTTTTCGGGCTTGGTGTCCCTTTTTCTGGCTTGGGGTCCTTTTTTTGGTTTTGGGTCCTTTTTCGTGCTTGGTGTGCCTTTTTCGAGCTTGGGCTCATTTTTCGGGCTTGGGGTCCTTTTTCGTGCTTGGGGTTCTTTTCGGGCTTGGTGTCATCTTTCAGGCTTCTGGTCTTTATCGGGCCTGGGGTCCTTTTTTGGTCTTGCACCATGGGCCACAAATCGATTTTTTTGGTCGAAAATCCAGAACTTATAAACCGTTAGTACTAGACTTTCAGTGTCTTTCGAACAAATTCTCTACAATAAATGTTCTTCATTTTAGGGAAAACAAAACTAGGGTGGCTCTCTCGATTTTTGAAATAAAAAAATTATCTCCTGAATGAAAAGAAATGAAAGAATGAAAGGAGAATACGATCTTCGATAGAAATGTAGAGAAATCAATTTTGAGTAATTTTGCTGAAAACGTTGAAACTCTATCTTCAACGGTTTTTATTTTACAGCGATTTCCTTTGTTCCGTTTAGGGTGGCTCTTAAAAATTCAGTTTTTTTAATATAACATCTTTGAAGTTTATTTCTCGTGAATCTCGACTTCAGACAAAAGTTAGCTCTTACAAATGCGCACATTTCAACTTCAGAGACCAACTCATTAACTTTTATATAAACAGAGTTATTAACGATTTTATGCTCAAAATTCGACATTTTCTAAGCTAAATAACTCCGAAGGTGGCAAATGGCAATCAATGTTATGACCATCTGATAGTACTTTAAAAACACTACAAAATAAGGGGTGCATGGTTTGTCTCCTAGCGACTGTTCATGTGAAATGTTTGCTTATAAACTCCCTCTGTTATAGAGAGTGTATGCGGTATTCATCTAAATTCGTACTTAAAATATATATTAATCATAGTCGGCGTTCTTATACAGATGCTAATAATGGGTCCTTTATGAATTAGTTCAATCGAGCTAACCTACATATTAAAATAGGGCAGTTTAGACTACTAAGGATGGTGCAAATATGAGATAATTCAAAAATTTCGACTGCTCTGGAAGATTTAGGGATTCTGTCAAGTGGCAGTTTCTATGTTGATTTTAGGCTTTAGGATAGAGATTCTATCAGGATTCTTATACTTTAAACCGAGGGAAATAATGTAAAACTCGTGTTGTATAATATTTTTAAATTCAGAAAAAAAACTATTTTCAGTATTTTTCATTCTGGGACGATTTTCATTAATGGGTATTTTTTACGCATTTCGTTGTAAGTTTTCCACATGAAATAATAGGTAAAACGTAACCAGGTTGACGTACAAGCTCTTTACCCATTAAGTGGGTTATTCCAATTTTATTCAAAATGGACAGTTTTCAGTTTTTTTTTATTTTATCAGTGTAGAAATTGTTGAAACGCAGAGAAAAAATTTACCACTGAAAAAATCAATATGTTAGTTTTTTTAGACTACAAAGTTGGTCTCCAAAAAAAAGGCACTTATCAGAACAAAATTTCAAAATTTTTGGAAAATTGACTTCAAAAGTATTTTATTGAAGCACTATTTTTTCAAAGGTCAGGCCAAACCAAATAATGAAAAATGCCGTAAAATGAAAGCCTCTGACGATCGTTCAGGAATTGTCAACAAAGTTACTCAAACATAATTATTTTTTAATTTTCAGTAGGGCTTTATACTTCTACTGTTATTGTTCAGGAGAATTTATTTTCATTCCAAAAATCAAGGAGACCACCCTGTTTTTTACACCGAAATGAAGCGCACTTATTGTGTAGAAATTCATCTGAAGACACTGAATGTCTAGCACTTATGGAATATAAGAACTGGATTTTCAACAAATAATCGATTTTTGGCCCATGGAACAGAGGTAGTTTATAAGCAAACATTTCGCATGAACAGTCGCTAGGAGACAAACCATGTACCCCTTATTTTGTAGTGTTTTTAAAGTACTATCAGATGGTCAAAACATTGATTGCCACTTTTTGCCACCTTCGAAGTTATTTAGTTTACAAAATGTCGAATTTTGAGCATAAAATCGGTTATAACTCTGTTTATATAAAAGTTAATGAGTTGGTCTCTGAAGAAGAAATGTGCGCATTTGTAAGAGCTAACTTTTGTCTGAAGTCGACATTCACGAGAAATCAACTTCAAAGATGTTATATTAAAAAAACTGAATTTTTAAGAGCCACCCTAAACGGAACAAGGGGAATCTCTGTAAAATAAAAACCGTTGCAGATAGAGTTTTGACGGTTCAGCAAAGTTACTCAAAATTGATTTCTCTACATTTCTATCGAAGATCACATGCTCCTATCTCTTTTCATTCAGGAGATAATTTTTTTATTTAAAAAATCGAGAGAGCCACCCTAATTTTGTTTTCCCTAAAATGAAGAACACTTATTGTAGAGAATTTGTTCGAAAGACACTGAAAGTCTAGTACTAACGGTTTATAAGTTCTGGATTTTCGACCAAAAAAATCGATTTGTGGCCCATGGTGTCTTGGGGTCATTTTTCGGACTTAGGGTCATTTTTCGAGCTTAGGGTTCTTTTTCGGGCTTGGGATCCTTTTTCGGGCTTGGGGTCCTTTTTGGGGCTTGGGTTTTTTTTTTTGGGTTTGAGGTTCTTTTTCGGGCTTGGGGTCCTTTTTCGGGCTTAGGATCCTTTTTTGGGATTGGGTTCATTTTTTGGGCTTGGGTTCCTTTTTCGGGCTTGGGGACCTTTTTGGGGTTTGGGGTCCTTTTTCGAACTTGTGGTGCTCTTTCGGGCTTGGGATCTTTTTGGGCTTGGGGTGCTTTTTCGATCTTGGGGTCTTTTTCGAACTTGGGGCCCTTTTCGGGCTTGGGGTCCTTTTTCGGGCTTAAGGTCCTTTTTCGGGCTTGGGGTCGTTTTCGGGCTTGATGTTCTTTTTCAGGCTTGGGGTCCTTTTTCGGGCTTGGGGCCCTTTTTCGGGCTTGGGGCCCCTTTTCTGGCTTGGGGTCCTTTTTCAGGCTTGGGGTCCTTTTTCAGGCTTGGGGTGTTTTTCGAGCTTGGGTTCATTTTTCGGTCTTGGGGTCGTTTTTCGGGCTTGGGGTCCTTTTTCGGTCTTAGAGTCCTTTTTCGAACTTAGGGTCCTTTTTCGGGCTTAGGGTCCTTTTTCGATCTTCAAGCTTTTTTTCGGACTTGGAGTCTTTTTCGGTCTTGGGGTCCTTTTTCGGGCTTGGGGTCCTATTTGGGGCTTGGGGTCCTTTTGCGGGATTAGGGTCCTTTCCGAGCTTGGGGTCCCCTTTCAGGCTCGTTGTTTTGTGGTCCTTTTTAGAGCTTGTGGTCCTTTTTCGGGCTTGGTGTCCTTTTGCGGGATTCGGGTCCTTTTTCGGGCTTGGGGTCCTTTTTCGAGCTTGGGGTCTTTTTCGAGCTTGGGGTTCTTTTTCGGGCTTGGGGCCCTTTTTCGGGCTTGGGGTCATTTTTCGTTCTTTGGATCCATTTTCGGGCTAGTGGTCTTCTTTCGGGCTTGGGTCCTTTTTCGAGCTTGGTGTCCCTTTTTCTGGCTTGGGGTCCTTTTCCTGGTTTTGGGCCCTTTTTCGGGCTTGGTGTCCCTTTTTCGAGCATGGGCTCATTTTTCGGGCTTGGGGTCCTTTTTCGGTCTTGGGGTCATTTTTCGGTCTTAGGCTCATTTTTCGAGCTTGGGGTCCTTTTTCGGGCTTGGGATCCTTTTTCGGGCTTGGGGTCCTTTTTCGGGCTTGGGTTTTTTTTTGGGTTTGGGGTCCTTTTCGGGCTGGAGGTATTTTTTCGGGCTTAGGATCCTTTTTTGGGATTGGGTGCATTTTTCGGGCTTGGGAACCTTTTTCGGGCTTGGGGTCCTCTTTCAGGTTTGGGGTCCTTTTTCGAACTTGGGGTCCTTTTCGGGCTTGAGGTCTTTTTGGGCTTGGGGTGCTTTTTCGATGTTGAGGTCTTTTTCGAACTTGGGGCCCTTTTCGGGCTTGGGGTCCTTTTTCAGGCTTGGGGTCCTTTTTCGGGCTTAAGGTCCTTTTTCGGGCTTAAGGTCCTTTTTCGGGCTTGGGGTCGTTTTCGGGCTTCGTGTTCTTTTTCGGGCTTGGGGTCCTTTTTCTGGCTTGGGGCCCTTTTTCGGGCTTGGGGTCCTTTTTCGTTCTTGGGATCCATTTTTGGGCTTGTGGTCCTTTTTCGGGCATGGGGTCCTTTTTCTGGCTTGGGGCCCCTTTTCTGGCTTGGGGTCCTTTTTCAGGCTTGTGGTCCTTTTTCAGGCTTGGGGTGTTTTTCGAGCTTGGGTTCATTTTTCGGTCTTGGGGTCGGTTTTCGGGCTTGGGGTCCTTTTTCGGTCTTGGAGTCCTTGTTCGAACTTAGGGTCCTTTTCTCGCGCTTGGGGTCCTTTTTCGATCTTCGGGCTTTTTTTCGGACTTGGAGCCTTTTTCGGGCTAGGGGTCATTTTTCGGGCTTGATATCCTTTTTTCGGGCTTGGGGTCCTTTTTCGGGCTTTGGGTCATTTTTCGGACTTAGGATCCTTTTTTGGGCTTGGGTTCATTTTCAGGGCTTGGGGTCGTTTTCGGGCTTGGGGTCTTTTTGGGCTTGGGGTGCTTTTTCGATCTTGGGGTCTTTATCGAACTTGGGGCCCTTTTCGGGCTTGGGGTCCTTTTTCGGGCTTAAGGTGCTTTTTCGGGCTTGGGGTCGTTTTCGGGCTTGGGGTCGTTTTCGGGTTTGGGGTCGTTTTCGGGCTTGGTGTTCTTTTTTCGGGCTTGGGGTCCTTTTTCGGGCTTGGGGTCCTTATTCGGGATTGGGGTCGTTTTCAGGCTTGGGGTCCATTTTCGGGTTTGTGGTCTTTTTTGGGCTTGTCGTCCTTTTTTGGGCCTGTCGTCCTTTTTCGGGCCTGGTGTCCTTTTTCGGGCTTGGGGTCATTTTTCGAATATGGGTTTGTTTTTCGGGCTTGGGGTCTTTTTCGAGCTTAGGGTTCTTTTTCGTGTTTGGGGTCCTTTTTCGGGCTTGAGGTGCTTTTTCGGGCTTGAAGACTTTTTCGGGCTTGGGATCCTGGGGTTCTTTTTCGGGCTTGGGGTCGTTTTTCAGGCTTGGGGTCCTTTTTCGAACTTGGGGTCCTTTTCCGGGCTTGGGGTCTTTTCGAGCTTGGGGTTTTTTTTCTAGCTTGTGGTTCATTTTCGGGCTTGGTGTTTTTTTGGGATTGAGCTACTTTTTCGGGCTTGGTGTCCTTTTTCGGGTTTGGGGTCCTTTTTCTAACTTGGTGTCCTTTTTCGAACTTGGCGTCTTTTTGGGCTTGGGGTGCTTTTTCGATCCTGGGGTTTTTTCGAACTTGGGACCCTTTTCGGGTTTGGGGTCCTTTTTCGGGCTTAAGGTCCACTTTCGAGCTTAAAGTCCTTTTTCGAACTTGGGGTCCATTTGGCCTTGGGTTCCTTTTTCGAGCTTGGGGTCCTTTTTCGGACTTGGGGTCCTTTTTTTGGTTTGTGGTCCTTATTCGGGCTTGGCGTTGTTTTCAGGCTTGGAGTCCATTTTTGGGCTAGAGGTCTTTTTCGGGCTTGGGGACTTTTGCGGGCTTAGGGTCCTTTCCGAGCTTGGGGTCCCCTTTCAGGCTCGTTGTTTTGTGGTCCTTTTTAGAGCTTGTGGTCCTTTTTCGGGCTTGGCGTCCTTTTACGGGATTCGGGTCCTTTTTTGGGCTTGGAGTCCTTTTTCGGGCTTGGGGTCTTTTTCGAGCTTGGGGTTCTTTTTCGGGCTTGGGGCCCTTTTTCGGGCTTGGGGTCATTTTTCGTTCTTTGGATCCATTTTCGGGCTAGTGGTCTACTTTCGGGCTTGGGTCCTTTTTCGAGCTTAGTGTCCCTTTTTCTGGCTTGGGGTCCTTTTCCTGGTTTTGGGTCCTTTTTCGGGCTTGGTGTCCCTTTTTCGAGCATGGGCTCATTTTTCGGGTTTGGGGTCCTTTTTCGGTCTTGGGGTCATTTTTCGTACTTAGGGTCATTTTTCGAGCTTGGGGTCCTTTTTCGGGCTTGGGATCCTTTTTCGGGCTTGGGGTCCTTTTTCGGGCTTGGGTTTTTTTTTGGGCTTGGGGTCCTTTTCGGGCTGGAGGTCTTTTTTCGGGCTTAGGCTCATTTTTCGAGCTTGGGGTCCTTTTTCGGGCTTGGGATCCTTTTTCGGGCTTGGGGTCCTTTTTCGGGCTTGGGTTTTTTTTGGGTTTGGGGTCCTTTTCGGGCTGGAGGTATTTTTCGGGCTTAGGATCCTTTTTTGGGATTGGGTGCATTTTTCGGGCTTGGGAACCTTTTTCGGGCTTGGGGTCCTCTTTCGGGTTTGGGGTCCTTTTTCGAACTTGTGGTCCTTTTCGGGCTTGGGGTCTTTTTGGGCTTGGGGTGCTTTTTCGATGTTGAGGTCTTTTTCGAACTTGGGGCCCTTTTCGGGCTTGGGGTCCTTTTTCAGGCTTGGGGTCCTTTTTCGGGCTTATGGTCCTTTTTCGGGCTTAAGGTCCTTTTTCGGGCTTGGGGTCGTTTTCGGGCTTCGTGTTCTTTTTCGGGCTTCGTGTTCTTTTTCGGGCTTGGGGTCCTTTTTCGGGCTTGGGGCCTTTTTCGGGCTTGGGGTCCTTTTTCGTTCTTGGGATCCATTTTTGGGCTTGTGGTCCTTTTTCGGGCATGGGGTCCTTTTACTGGCTTGGGGCCCCTTTTCTGGCTTGGGGTCCTTTTTCAGGCTTGTGGTCCTTTTTCAGGCTTGGGGTGTTTTTCGAGCTTGGGTTCATTTTTATTTATTTATTTCCTTATCTTCGGTATACACCGTACAGACGCATTTTAAAACTATATATTTCTTATTAATATCTTATATCTATGCTTGGAAATGTTAAAATCATACACTGAAGAAGCTTCGTTAAATCTGCGGCAACATCTTTCCAGTGGATTATTTTGTCCATATGAAGTACGGTGTCTAGGGATCCACAACAGAGTGGGGTTACGGAGAACACGAGGAGGCGCATACAAATTAACGCCCGAGAGAAGATCGGGACTATCGATATTACCTGACAGCAAGTCGAAAACAAAAACTCTTTGCAGGAAGATACGGCGAGTCGCCAGAGTCTGTAGACCGAGTAGCATACATCTATCGGCATAAGGAGGCAACACAACTGGATCATTCCATGGAAGTTTCCTGAGGGCGAATCGCACAAAACATCTTTGTATACGCTCTAGTCGGTCAATTTGAACGGCATGGTATGGTGCCCACACTTGCACAGCATACTCCAGAACACTTCTGATCAGGGCACAGTAGAGTGCTTTTAGCGCGTAGAAATCATCGAAGTCCGCCGTGTTCCGCTTTAAGAAGCCCAGCATTCCGAAAGCCTTAGCAGTTGTCGCGGTGATATGGTCGGAAAAGCTCAACTTCCTATCGAAGAGCACTCCCAAATCACGGATCGAGTCGACGCTTTCAATTGTTCTACCTTTTAGGCTGTATTCATAACGTCCTGGAGTAAGCAAGCGTCCGAAACTGATTACTTTGCATTTATTAACGTTGACTTCCATTCCGTTAAGCGTGCACCATTCTTGAATAGTACAGATATCTTCTTGAAGCAATACGGCGTCAAGTGCAGAAGCGATAGTTCGGAAGATTTTGAGATCGTCCGCGTACAGCAATTTCCCAGACTTGATCCGACTACAGATATCGTTAATAAACAGAATAAAAATAAGCGGGCCCAGATGACTTCCTTGCGGGACACCTGTGGGTGTTCTGAATGTGCTTGAACGCGTGTTTTTTATACTCACGAATGCCGAGCGATCGGAAAGATACGACTGCAACCAGTTAGTCAACCAGGTGGGAAATCCTAAACGCTTTAATTTCAAGATTGCGATGTTGTGCGGTACTTTGTCGAAAGCTTTTGAGAAATCGACGTAAATTGCGTCCACCTGATGACGCTTCTCGACGGCGGGAAACAACTTAGAAGTGTAGGCTATCAGGTTAGAAGTTGTTGATCGTTTTGTGACAAACCCGTGTTGATACTCCGAGATAATGTGGGATGCAGCTGCATACGTGACGTTGTAGACCAGCTTTTCGAGAACTTTGGAGAGACAGTTTAATAATGAAATACCTCTGTAATTTTCGACGTTGTGAATATTTCCAGCCTTGTGAATGGGAACGATAGCAGCTTCTTTCCAGGCGATAGGAAAAATGCCTTCAGCGAGAGAGCGATTGAAAATGATACACACCGGAAGAGACAGCACGTGGGCGCAGCTTTTTATAAATTGGGGCGAGAGATGATCGGGGCCAGGCCCTTTCGACGAATCAACAGCAGTCAGAGCCTTCAAGACGTCAGCTCGGCTTACAGTGGGACGGGGGAGATTTATGTTGTACGATGGTAATGTTTCCAAATACTCTTCCGAAGGGACGGTATAGTCGCTTCTAAACACTCCGCGAAAGAAATCAGCAAACAAATTTACGGTATCAGCTGGAGATTGCGCGCTTGCGTTTCCAAGGAAAACGTCAGTGGGAGTACTACCAGATCGTTTTCTGCTGCTAACGAATTTCCAAAATGTTGCGGGGTTATCGCGAAGGCTATTTTGCACATGATTCAAATACTCACGAAAAGCGGAATTCCGGGCCGTTTCGTATTGCAGCTCTATCCGTCGAAGAGTAACTTTGTTTTCGTCTGACTTATGGCGGAAATACCGCTTGCGTTGTTTTCGCAGTGCATTACGCAAACGGCGAATCTCAGCGTTCCACCATGGAAATTTGAAATCCACCCTCCTGTTGACTCGTTTCAGTGGAACCTTTAGGCGGAGTATGTCATATACTTTGCCATAAAACAGCGCGACTGCTTCGTCAAGCTCATTACAACACATTAAGTCGGTCCAGTCGACAGTGGCAATCAGTGCGGAGATTTCGTCAAAGTTGCAACGGTTAAAGTCAAAATCAAGCTCGTCAATCGAATGAAATGAATCATCTCCAGTGTTGGTACGTACATCTAGCCGCAGGACAAACGGTTTGTGGTGAGGATCGACTTTAAGAATAGAAGTCGGAGGTTCAAGCAGCTCTACGATATCCGTGTTGTTTACGAATGCAAGATCGAGGATCCTCCCGTTCACATTCGTCAATGAGCAGATCTGGTACAGACCGCCTGCAACCATAGACTCCGTTACAGCTATTTCTTGTTCCGAAGAGGCATTAATAGGTAGGTAACATTTTAGATCATTATCGAGCGACCACTGAAGGCGTGGAAGATTGTAGTCTCCAAAGACGAGAACAGTGTCGGTGCTGCCAGCATTGTCTAGAATTGTTTGAACGGCATTAGCGTGCGCGTGATACAAATTTTTCGGTCTTGGGGTCGGTTTTCGGGCTTGGGGTCCTTTTTCGGTCTTGGAGTCCTTTTTCGAACTTAGGGTCCTTTTCTCGCGCTTGGGGTCCTTTTTCGATCTTCGGGCTTTTTTTCGGACTTGGAGTCTTTTTCGGGCTAGGGGTCATTTTTCGGGCTTGATATCCTTTTTTCGGGCTTGGGGTCCTTTTTCGGGCTTTGGGTCCTTTTTCGGGCTTAGGATCCTTTTTTGGGCTTGGGTTCATTTTCCGGGCTTGGGGTCGTTTTCGGGCTTGGGGTCTTTTTTCGGGCTTGGCGTCTTTTTGGGCTTGGGGTGCTTTTTCGATCTTGGGGTCTTTATCGAACTTGGGGCCCTTTTCGGGCTTGGGGTCCTTTTTCGGGCTTAAGGTGCTTTTGCGGGCTTGGGGTCGTTTTCGGGCTTGGGGTCGTTTTCGGGTTTGGGGTCGTTTTCGGGCTTGGTGTTCTTTTTTCGGGCTTGGGGTCCTTTTTCGGGCTTGGGGTCCTTATTCGGGATTGGGGTCGTTTTCAGGCTTGGGGTCCATTTTCGGGTTTGTGGTCTTTTTTGGGCTTGTCGTCCTTTTTTGGGCCTGTCGTCCTTTTTCGGGCCTGGTGTCCTTTTTCGGGCTTGGGGTCATTTTTCGAATATGGGTTTGTTTTTCGGGCTTGGGGTCTTTTTCGAGCTTAGGGTTCTTTTTCGTGTTTGGGGTCCTTTTTCGGGCTTGAGGTGCTTTTTCGGGCTTGAAGACTTTTTCGGGCTTGGGATCCTGGGGTTCTTTTTCGGGCTTGGGGTCGTTTTACGGGCTTGGGGTCCTTTTTCGAACTTGGGGTCCTTTTCCGGGCTTGGGGTCTTTTCGAGCTTGGGGTTTTTTTCTAGCTTGTGGTTCATTTTCGGGCTTGGTGTTTTTTTGGGATTGAGCTACTTTTTCGGGCTTGGTGTCCTTTTTCGGGTTTGGGGTCCTTTTTCTAACTTGGTGTCCTTTTTCGAACTTGGCGTCTTTTTGGGCTTGGGTGCTTTTTCGATCCTGGGGTTTTTTCGAACTTGGGACCCTTTTCGGGTTTGGGGTCCTTTTTCGGGCTTAAGGTCCATTTTCGAGCTTAAAGTCCTTTTTCGAACTTGGGGTCCATTTGGCCTTGGGTTCCTTTTTCGAGCTTGGGGTCCTTTTTCGGACTTGGGGTCCTTTTTTTGGTTTGTGGTCCTTATTCGGGCTTGGCGTTGTTTTCAGGCTTGGAGTCCATTTTTGGGCTAGAGGTCTTTTTCGGGCTTGGGGACTTTTGCGGGCTTAGGGTCCTTTCCGAGCTTGGGGTCCCCTTTCAGGCTCGTTGTTTTGTGGTCCTTTTTAGAGCTTGTGGTCCTTTTTCGGGCTTGGCGTCCTTTTGCGGGATTTGGGTCCTTTTCGGGCTTGGAGTCCTTTTTCGAGCTTGGGGTCTTTTTCGAGCTTGGGGTTCTTTTGCGGGCTTGGGGCCCTTTTTCGGGTTTGGGGTCATTTTTCGTTCTTTGGATCCATTTTCGGGCTAGTGGTCTACTTTCGGGCTTGGGTCCTTTTTCGAGCTTAGTGTCCCTTTTTCTGGCTTGGGGTCCTTTTCCTGGTTTTGGGTCCTTTTTCGGGCTTGGTGTCCCTTTTTCGAGCATGGGCTCATTTTTCGGGCTTGGGGTCCTTTTTCGGTCTTGGGGTCATTTTTCGGACTTAGGGTTATTTTTCGAGCTTGGGGTCCTTTTTCGGGCTTGGGATCCTTTTTCGGGCTTGGGGTCCTTTTTCGGGCTTGGGTTTTTTTTGGGCTTGGGGTCCTTTTCGGGCTGGAGGTCTTTTTTCGGGCTTAGGATCCTTTTTTGGGATTGGGTGCATTTTTCGGGCTTGGGATCCTTTTTCGGGCTTGGGGTCCTCTTTCGGGTTTGGGGTCCTTTTTCGAACTTGGGGTCCTTTTCGGGCTTGGGGTCTTTTTGGGCTTGGGGTGCTTTTTCGATGTTGAGGTCTTTTTCGAACTTGGGGTCCTTTTCGGGCTTGGGGTCCTTTTTCAGGCTTGGGGTCCTTTTTCGGGCTTAAGGTCCTTTTTCGGGCTTGGGGTCGTTTTCGGGCTTCGTGTTCTTTTTCGGGCTTGGGGTCCTTTTGCGGGCTTGGGGCCCTTTTTCGGGCTTGGGGTCCTTTTTCGTTCTTGGGATCCATTTTTGGGCTTGTGGTCCTTTTTCGGGCATGGGGTCCTTTTTCTGGCTTGGGGCCCCTTTTCTGGCTTGGGGTCCTTTTTCAGGCTTGTGGTCCTTTTTCAGGCTTGGGGTGTTTTTCGAGCTTGGGTTCATTTTTCGGTCTTGGGGTCGGTTTTCGGGCTTGGGGTCCTTTTTCGGTCTTGGAGTCCTTTTTCGAACTTAGGGTCCTCTTCTCGCGCTTGGGGTCCTTTTTCGATCTTCGGGCTTTTTTTCGGACTTGGAGCCTTTTTCGGGCTAGGGGTCATTTTTCGGGCTTGATATCCTTTTTTCGGGCTTGGGGTCCTTTTTCGGGCTTTGGGTCATTTTTCGGACTTAGGATCCTTTTTTGGGCTTGGGTTCATTTTTCGGGCTTGGGGTCGTTTTCGGGCTTGGGGTGTTTTTGGGCTTGGGGTGCTTTTTCGATCTTGGGGTCTTTATCGAACTTGGGGCCCTTTTCGGGCTTGGGGTCCTTTTTCGAGCTTAAGGTACTTTTTCGGGCTTGGGGTCGTTTTCGGGCTTGGGGTCGTTTTCGGGCTTGGTGTTCTTTTTTCGGGCTTGGGGTCCTTTTTCGGGCTTTGGGTCCTTATTCGGGATTGGGGTCGTTTTCAGGCTTGGGGTCCATTTTCGGGTTTATGGTCTTTTTTGGGCTTGTCGTCCTTTTTTGGGCCTGTCGTCCTTTTTCGGGCCTGGTGTCCTTTTTCGGGCTTGGGGTCATTTTTCGAATATGGGTTTCTTTTTCGGGCTTGGGGTCTTTTTCGAGCTTAGGGTTCTTTTTCGTGTTTTGGGTCCTTTTTCGGGCTTGGGATGCTTTTTCGGGCTTGAAGACTTTTTCGGGCTTGGGATCCTGGGGTTCTTTTTCGGGCTTGGGGTCGTTTTTCAGGCTTGGGGTCCTTTTTCGAACTTGGGGTCCTTTTCCGGGCTTGGGGTCTTTTCGAGCTTGGGGTTTTTTTCTAGCTTGTGGTTCATTTTCGGGCTTGGTGTTTTTTTGGGATTGAACTACTTTTTCGGGCTTGGTGTTATTTTTCGGGTTTGGGGTCCATTTTCTAACTTGGTGTCCTTTTTCGAACTTGGCGTCTTTTTGGGCTTGGGGTGCTTTTTCGATCCTGGTGTTTTTTCGAACTTGGGACCCTTTTCGGGTTTGGGGTCCTTTTTCGTGCTTAAGGTCCATTTTCGGGCTTAAAGTCCTTTTTCGAACTTGGGGTCTATTTGGCCTTGGGTTCCTTTTTCGAGCTTGGGGTCCTTTTTCGGACTTGGGGTCCTTTTTTGGTTTGTGGTCCTTATTCGGGCTTGGCGTTGTTTTCTGGCTTGGAGTCCATTTTCGGGCTAGAAATCTTTTTCGGGCTTGGGGTCCTTTTTCTGACATGGGGTCGTTTTTCGGGCTTGGGGACCTTTTTCGGGCTTGTGGTCCTTTTGCAGGCTTGGGGTCCTTTTTCAGGTTTGGGGCCCATTTTCGAGCTTGGTATGCTTTTTCGGTCTTGGGGCCCTTTTTCGGGCTTGGGGTCCTATTTCGGGCTTGGGTCCTTTTGCGGGCTTGGGGTCCTTTTCGAGCTTGGGGTCCCTTTTCAGGCTTGTTGTATGGTGGTCCTTTTTCGAGCTTGTGGTCCTTTTTCGGGCTTGGTGTCCTTTTTCGGGATTCGGGTCCTTTTTCGGGCTTGGGGTCCTTTTTTCTGGCTATGGGTCGTTTCTCGAAATTGGGGTCCTTTTCTCGGGCTTGGGTTCTTTTTCGAGCTTGGGGTTCTTTTTCGGGCTTGGGGCCCTTTTTCGGGCTGGGGGTCTTTTTTCGTTCTTTGGATCCATATTCGGGCTAGTGGTCTTCTTTCGGGCATGGGGTCCTTTTTCGGGCTTGGTGTCCCTTTTTCTGGCTTGTCCCTTTTTCGAGCATGGGCGCATTTTTCGGGCTTGGGGTCCTTTTTCGGTCTTGGGGTCATTTTTCGGACTTAGGGTCATTTTTCGAGCTTGGGGTCCTTTTTCGGGCTTGGTATCCTTTTTCGGGCTTGGGGTCCCTTTTCGGGCTTGGGTTTTGTTTTTGGGCTTGGGGTCCTTTTCGGGCTGGAGGTCTTTTTTCGGGCTTAGGATCCTTTTTTGGGATTGGGTGCATTTTTCGGGCTTGGGATCCTTTTTCGGGCTTGGGGTCCTCTTTCGGGTTTGGGGTCCTTTTTCGAACTTGGGGTCCTTTTCGGGCTTGGGGTCTTTTTGGGCTTGGGGTGCTTTTTCGATGTTGAGGTCTTTTTCGAACTTTCGGGCTTGGGGTCCTTTTTCAGGCTTGGGGTCCTTTTTCGGGCTTAAGGTCCTTTTTCGGGCTTGGGGTCGTTTTCGGGCTTGGGGTCCTTTTTCGGGCTTGGGGCCCTTTTTTGGGCTTGTGGTCCTTTTTCGGGCATGGGGTCCTTTTTCTGGCTTGGGGCCCCTTTTCTGGCTTGGGGTCCTTTTTCAGGCTTGGGGTGTTTTTCGAGCTTGGGATCATTTTTCGGTCTAGGGGTCGGTTTTCGGGCTTGGGGTCCTTTTTCGGTCTTGGAGTCCTTTTTCGAACTTAGGGTCCTTTTTCGCGCTTGGGGTCCTTTTTCGATCTTCGGGCTTTTTTTGGACTTGGAGTCTTTTTCGGGCTAGGGGTCATTGTTCGGGCTTGATATCCTTTTTTCGGGCTTGGGGTCCTTTTTCGGGCTTTGGGTCCTTTTTCGGGCTTGGGATCCTTTTTTGGGCTTGGGTTCATTTTTCGGGCTTGGGGTCGTTTTCGGGCTTGGGGTCTTTTTTCGGGCTTGGTGTCTTTTTGGGCTTGGGGTGCTTTTTCGATCTTGGGGTCTTTATCGAACTTGGGGCCCTTTTCGGGCTTGGGGTCCTTTTTCGGGCTTAAGGTACTTTTTCGGGCTTGGGGTCGTTTTCGGACTTGGGGTCGTTTTCGGGCTTGGTGTTCTTTTTTCGGGCTTGGGGTCCTTTTTCGGGCTTGGGGTCCTTATTCGGGATTGGGGTCGTTTTCCGGCTTGGGGTCCATTTTCGGGTTTGGGGTCTTTTTTGGGCTTGTCGTCCTTTTTTGGGCCTGTCGTCCTTTTTCGGGCCTGGTGTCCTTTTTCGGGCTTGGGGTCATTTTTCGAATATGGGTTTGTTTTTCGGGCTTGGGGTTTTTTTCGAGCTTAGGGTTCTTTTTCGTGTTTGGGGTCCTTTTTCGGGCTTGGGATGCTTTCTCGGGCTTGAAGACTTTTTCGGGCTTGGGATCCTGGGGTTCTTTTTCGGAATTGGGGTCGTTTTTCAGGCTTGGGGTCCTTTTTCGAACTTGGGGTCCTTTTCGGGCTTAGGGTCTTTTCGAACTTGGGGTTTTTTCTAGCTTGTGGTTCATTTTCGGGCTTGGTTTTTTTTGGGATTTAGCTACTTTTTCGGGCTTGGTGTCCTTTTTCGGGTTTGGGGTCCTTTTTCTAACTTGGTGTCCTTTTTCGAACTTGGCGTCTTTTTGGGCTTGGGGTGCTTTTTCGGTCTTGGGGTCATTTTTCGGACTTAGGGTCATTTTTCGAGCTTGGGGTCCTTTTTCGGGCTTGGGATCCTTTTTCGGGCTTGGGGTCCCTTTTCGGGCTTGGGTTTTGTTTTTGGGCTTGGGGTCCTTTTCGGGCTGGAGGTCTTTTTTCGGGCTTAGGATCCTTTTTTGGGATTGGGTGCATTTTTCGGGCTTGGGATCCTTTTTCGGGCTTGGGGTCCTCTTTCGGGTTTGGGGTCCTTTTTCGAACTTGGGGTCCTTTTCGGGCTTGGGGTCTTTTTGGGCTTGGGGTGCTTTTTCGATGTTGAGGTCTTTTTCGAACTTGGGGCCTTTTTCGGGCTTGGGGTCCTTTTTCAGGCTTGGGGTCCTTTTTCGGGCTTAAGGTCCTTTTTCGTGCTTGGGGTCGTTTTCGGGCTTGGGGTCCTTTTTCGGGCTTGGGGCCCTTTTTTGGGCTTGTGGTCCTTTTTCGGGCATGGGGTCCTTTTTCTGGCTTGGGGCCCCTTTTCTGGCTTGGGGTCCTTTTTCAGGCTTGGGGTGTTTTTCGAGCTTGGGTTCATTTTTCGGTCTTGGGGTCGGTTTTCGGGCTTGGGGTCTTTTTCGGTCTTGGAGTCCTTTTTCGAACTTAGGGTCCTTTTTCGCGCTTTGGGTCCTTTTTCGATCTTCGGGCTTTTTTTGGACTTGGAGTCTTTTTCGGGCTAGGGGTCATTGTTCGGGCTTGATATCCTTTTTTCGGGCTTGGGGTCCTTTTTCGGGCTTTGGGTCCTTTTTCGGGCTTGGGATCCTTTTTTGGGCTTGGGTTCATTTTTCGGGCTTGGGGTCGTTTTCGGGCTTGGGGTCTTTTTTCGGGCTTGGTGTCTTTTTGGGCTTGGGGTGCTTTTTCGATCTTGGGGTCTTTATCGAACTTGGGGCCCTTTTCGGGCTTGGGGTCCTTTTTCGGGCTTAAGGTACTTTTTCGGGCTTGGGGTCGTTTTCGGGCTTGGGGTCGTTTTCGGGCTTGGTGTTCTTTTTTCGGGCTTGGGGTCCTTTTTCGGGCTTGGGGTCCTTATTCGGGATTGGGGTCGTTTTCCGGCTTGGGGTCCATTTTCGGGTTTGGGGTCTTTTTTGGGCTTGTCGTCCTTTTTTGGGCCTGTCGTCCTTTTTCGGGCCTGGTGTCCTTTTTCGGGCTTGGGGTCATTTTTCGAATATGGGTTTGTTTTTCGGGCTTGGGGTTTTTTTCGAGCTTAGGGTTCTTTTTCGTGTTTGGGGTCCTTTTTCGGGCTTGGGATGCTTTCTCGGGCTTGAAGACTTTTTCGGGCTTGGGATCCTGGGGTTCTTTTTCAGGATTGGGGTCGTTTTTCAGGCTTGGGGTCCTTTTTCGAACTTGGGGTCCTTTTCGGGCTTAGGGTCTTTTCGAACTTGGGGTTTTTTTCTAGCTTGTGGTTCATTTTCGGGCTTGGTGTTTTTTTGGGATTTAGCTACTTTTTCGGGCTTGGTGTCCTTTTTCGGGTTTGGGGTCCTTTTTCTAACTTGGTGTCCTTTTTCGAACTTGGCGTCTTTTTGGGCTTGGGGTGCTTTTTCGATCCTTGGGTTTTTTCGAACTTGGGGCCCTTTTCGGGTTTGGGGTCCTTTTTCGGGTTTAAGGTCCATTTTCGGGCTTAAAGTCCTTTTTCGAACTTGGGGTCTTTTTGGCCTTGGGTTCCTTTTTCGAGCTTGGGGTCCTTTTTCGGACTTGGGGTCCTTTTTCGATCTTCGGGCTTTTTTTCGGACTTGGAGTCTTTTTCGGTCTTGGGGTCCTTTTTCGGGCTTGGGGTCCATTTTCGGGCTTGGGATGCTTTTTCGGGCTTGAAAACTTTTTCGGGCTTGGGGTCCTTTTTCGGGCTTGGGTTCTTTTTCAGGCTTGGGGTCCTTTTTCAGGCTTGGAGTCCTTTTTCAGACTTGGGGTCCTTTTTCGGGCTTGGTATGCTTTTTCGGGCTTGAAAACTTTTTCGGGCTTGGGGTCCTTTTTCGGGCTTGGGTTCTTTTTCAGGCTTGGGGTCCTTTTCCAGGCTTGGGGTCCTTTTTCGAACTTGGGGTCCTTTTTCGAACTTGGGGTCCTTTTTCGGGCTTGAGGTGTTTTTCTAGCTTGTGGTTCATTTTCGGGCTTGGGGTTTTTTTGGGATTGAGCTACTTTTCCGGGCTTGGTGTTTTTTTCGGGTTTGGGGTCCTTTTTCGAACTTGGTGTCCTTTTTCGAACTTGGCGTCTTTTTGGGCTTGGGATCTTTTTTCGATCCAGGGTTTTTTTCGAACTTGGGGCCCTTTTCGGGTTTGGGGTCCTTTTTCGGGCTTAAGGTCCATTTTCGGGCTTAAAGTCCTTTTTCGAACTTGGGGTCTTTTTGGCCTTGGGTTCCGTTTTCGAGCTTGGGGTCCTTTTTCGGACTTGGGGTCCTTTTTCGATCTTCGGGCTTTTTTTCGGACTTGCAGTCTTTTTCGGGCTTGGGGCCCTTTTTCGGGCTTGGGGTCCTATTTCGGGCTTGGGGTCCTTTTGTGGGCTTGCGGTCCTTTTCGGGCTTGGGGTCTCCTTTCTTGCTTGTTGTATTGTGGTCCTTTTTCGAGCTTGTGGTCCTTTTTCGGGTTTGGTGTCCTTTTGCGGGATTCGGGTCCTTTTTCGGGCTTGGGGTCCTTTTTTCTGGCTTGGGGTCCTTTTTCGATCTTCGGGCTTTTTTCGGACTTGGATTCTTTTTCGGTCTTGGGGTCCTTTTTCGGGCTTGGGATTCTTTTTTGGGCTTGGGATCCTTTTTCGGGCTTGGATTCCTTTTTCGGGCTTGGGTTTTTTTTTGGGCTTGGGGTCCTTTTTCGGGCTGGAGGTCTTTTTTCGGGCTTAGGATCCTTTTTTGGGATTGGGTGCATTTTTCGGGCTTGGGATCCTTTTTCGGGCTTGGGGTCCTCTTTCGGGTTTGGGGTCCTCTTTCGAACTTGGGGTCCTTTTCGGGCTTGGGGTTCTTTTCGGGCTTGGTGTCATCTTTCAGGCTTTCGGGCTTGGGGTCCTTTTTCGGTCTTGGGGTCATTTTTCGGACTTAGGGTCATTTTTCGAGCTTGGGGTTCTTTTTCGGGCTTGGGATCCTTTTTCGGGCTTGGGGTCCTTTTTGTGGCTTGGGTTTTTTTTTTGGGTTTGAGGTTCTTTTTCGGGCTTGGGGTCCTTTTTCGGGCTTAGGATCCTTTTTTGGGATTGGGTACATTTTTTGGGCTTGGGTTCCTTTTTCGGGCTTGGGGTCGTTTTTGGGGTTTGGGGTCCTTTTTTGAACTTGTGGTCCTCTTTCGGGCTTGGGATCTTTTTGGGCTTGGGGTCCTTTTTCGGGCTTAAGGTCCTTTTTCGGGCTTGGGGTCGTTTTCGGGCTTGATGTTCTTTTTCGGGCTTGGGGTCCTTTTTCGGGCTTGGGGCCCTTTTTCGGGCTTGGGGTCCTCTTTTGTTCTTGGGATCCATTTTTGGGCTTGTGGTTCTTTTTCGGAAATGGGGTCCTTTTTCGGGCTTGGGGCCCCTTTTCTGGCTTGGGGTCCTTTTTCAGGCTTGGGGTCCTTTTTCAGGCTTGGGGTGTTTTTCGAGCTTGGGTTCATTTTTCGGTTTTGGGGTCGTTTTTCGGGCTTAGGGTCCTTTTTCGATCTTCAAGCTTTTTTTCGGACTTGGAGTCTTTTTCGGTCTTGGGGTCCTTTTTCGGGCTTGGGGTCCTTTTGCGGGCTTAGGGTCCTTTCCGAGCTTGGTGTCCCCTTTCAGGCTCGTTGTTTTTTGGTCCTTTTTAGAGCTTGTGGTCCTTTTTCGGGCTTGGTGTCCTTTTTGCGGGATTCGGGTCCTTTTTCGGGCTTGGGCTCCTTTTTCGAGCTTGGGGTTCTTTTTCGGGCTTGGGGCCCTTTTTCGGGCTTGGGGCCCTTTTTCGGGCTTGGGGTCATTTTTCGTTCTTTGGATCCATTTTCGGGCTAGTGGTCTTCTTTCGGGCTTGGGTCCTTTTTCGAGCTTGGTGTCCCTTTTTCTGGCTTGGGGTCCTTTTCCTGGTTTTGGGTCCTTTTTCGGGCTTGGTGGCCCTTTTTCGAGCATGGGCTCATTTTTCGGGCTTGGGGTCCATTTTCGGTCTTGGGGTCATTTTTCGAGCTTGGGGTCCTTTTTCGGGCTTGGGATCCTTTTTCGGGCTTGGGGTCCTTTTTCGGGCTTGGGTTTTTTTTTGGGCTTGGGGTCCTTTTTCGGGCTGGAGGTCTTTTTTCGGGCCTAGGATCCTTTTTTGGGATTGGGTGCATTTTTCGGGCTTGGGATCCTTTTTCGGGCTTGGGGTCCTCTTTCGGGTTTGGGGTCCTTTTTCGAACTTGGGGTCCTTTTGGGGCTTGGGGTCTTTCTAGGCTTGGGGTGCTTTTTCGATGTTGAGGTCTTTTTCGAACTTGGGGCCCTTTTCGGGCTTGGGGTCCTTTTTCGGGCTTGGGGCCCTTTTTCGTTCTTGGGATCCATTTTTGGGCTTGTGGTCCTTTTTCGGGCATGGGGTCCTTTTTCTGGCTTGGGGTCCCTTTTATGGCTTGAAGTCCTTTTTCAGGCTTGTAGTCCTTTTTCAGGCTTGGGGTGCTTTTCGAGCTTGGGTTCATTTTGCGGTCTTGGGGTCGGTTTTCGGGCTTGGGGTCCTTTTTCGGTCTTGGAGTCATTTTTCGAACTTAGGGTCCTTTTTCGCGCTTGGGGTCCTTTTTCGATCTTCGGGCTTTTTTTCGGACTTGGATTCTTTTTCGGACTAGGGGTCATTTTTCGGGCTTGATATCCTTTTTTCGGGCTTGGGGTCCTGTTTCGGGCTTTGGGTCCTTTTTCGGGTTTAGGATCCTTTTTTGGGCTTGTGTTCATTTTTCGAGCTTGGGGTCCTTTTTCGGACTTGGGGTCCGTTTTCGATCTTCGGGCTTTTTTTCGGACTTGGATTCTTTTTCGGGCTAGGGGTCATTTTTCGGGCTTGATATCCTTTTTTCGGGCTTGGGGTCCTGTTTCGGGCTTTGGGTCCTTTTTCGGGTTTAGGATCCTTTTTTGGGCTTGTGTTCATTTTTCGGGCTTGGGGTCTTTTTTCGGGCTTGGGGTCTTTTTGGGCTTGGGGTGCATTTTCGATCTTGGGGTCATTTTTCGAACTTGGGGTCCTTTTCCGGGCTTGGGGTCTTTTCGGGCTTTGGGTTTTTTTTCTAGCTTGTGGTTCATTTTCGGGCTTGGTTTTTTTTGGGATTGAGCTATTTTTTCGGGCTTGGTGTCCTTTTTCGGGTTTGGGGTCCTTTTTCTAACTTGGTGTCCTTTTTCGAACTTGGCGTCTTTTTGGGCTTGTGGTGCTTTTTCGATCCTGGGGTTTTTTCGAACTTGGGACCCTTTTCGGGTTTGGGGTCCTGTTTCGGGCTTAAGGTCCATTTTCGGGCTTAAAGTCCTTTTCGAACTTGGGGTCTATTTGGCCTTGGGTTCCTTTTTCGAGCTTGGGGTCCTTTTTCGGACTTGGTGTCCTTTTTTTGGTTTGTGGTCCTTATTCGGGCTTGGCGTTGTTTTCAGGCTTGGAGTCCATTTTCGGGCTAGAGGTCTTTTTCGGGCTTGGGGTCCTTTTGCTGACTTGGGGTCGTTTTTCGGGCTTGGGGACCTTTTTCGGGCTTGTGGTCCTTTTGCAGGCTTGGGGTCCTTTTTCAGGTTTGGGGCCCATTTTCGAACTTGGGGTGCTTTTTTGGTTTTGGGGCCCTTTTTCGGGCTTGGGGTCCTATTTCGGGCTTTGGGTCCTTTTGCGGGCTTGGGGTCCTTTTCGAGCTTGGGGTCACATTTCAGGCTTGTTGTATGGTGGTCCTTTTTCGAGCTTGTGGTCCTTTTTCGGGCTTGGTGTCCTTTTGCGGGATACGGGTCCTTTTTCGGGCTTGGGGTCCTTTTTTCTGGCTTGGGGTCGTTTCTCGAAATTGGGGTCCTTTTCTCGGGCTTGGGTTCTTTTTCGAGCTTGGGGTTCTTTTTCGGGCTTGGGGCCCTTTTTCGGGCTGGGGGTCTTTTTCGTTCTTTGGATCCATATTCGGGCTAGTGGTCTTCTTTCGGGCATGGGGTCCTTTTTCGGGCTTGGTGTCTCTTTTTCTGGCTTGGGGTCCTTTTTCGAACTTGGGGTCCTTTTTCGGGCTTGAGGTGTTTTTCTAGCTTGTGGTTCATTTTCGGGCTTGGGGTTTTTTTTTGGGATTGAGCTACTTTTCCGGGCTTGGTGTTTTTTCGGGTTTGGGGTCCTTTTTCGAACTTGGGGTCCTTTTTCGAACTTGGCGTCTTTTTGGGCTTGGGGTCTTTTTTCATCCTGGGGTTTTTTCGAACTTGGGGCCCTTTTTGGGTTTGGGGTCCTTTTTTGGGCTTAAGGTCCATTTTCGGGCTTAAAGTCCTTTTTCGAACTTGGGGTCTTTTTGGCCTTGGGTCCCTTTTTCGAGCTTGGGGTCCTTTTTCGGACTTGGGGTCCGTTTTCGATCTTCGGGCTTTTTTTTGGACTTGGAGTCTTTTTCGGTCTTGGGGTCCTTTTTCGGGCTTGGGGTCCTTTTTCGGGCTTGGGATGCTTTTTCGGGCTTGGGATGCTTTTTCGGGCTTGAAAACTTTTTCGGGCTTGGGGTTCTTTTTCGGGCTTGGGTTCATTTTCAGGCTTGGGGTCCTTTTTCAGCCTTGGGGTCCTTTTTCGGGCTTGGGATACTTTTTCGGGCTTGGGATCATTTTTCGGGCTTGGGTTCTTTTTCAGGCTTGGGGTCCTTTTTCAGGCTTGGGGTCCTTTTTCGAACTTGGGGTCCTTTTTCGGGCTTGAGGTGTTTTTTTAGCTTGTGGTTCATTTTCGGGCTTGGGTTTTTTTTTGGGATTGAGCTACTTTTCCGGGCTTGGTGTTTTTTTTCGGGTTTGGGGTCCTTTTTCGAACTTGGTGTCCTTTTGCGAACTTGGCGTCTTTTTGGTCTTGGGGTATTTTTTCGATCCTGGGGTTTTTTCGAACTTGGGGCCCTTTTCGGGTTTGGGGTCCTTTTTCGGGCTTAAGGTCCATTTTCGGGCTTAAAGTCCTTTTTCGAACTTGGGGTCTTTTTGGTCTTGGGTCCCTTTTTCGAGCTTGGGGTCCTTTTTCGGACTTGGGGTCCTTTTTCGATCTTCGGGCTTTTTTTCGGACTTGGAGTCTTTTTCGGTCTTGGGGCCCTTTTTCGGGCTTGGGGTCCTATTTCGGGCTTGGGGTCCTTTTGCGGGCTTGGGGTCCTTTTCGGGCTTGGGGTCTCCTTTCAAGCTTGTTATATTGTGGTCCTTTTTCGAGCTTGTGGTCCTTTTTCGGGCTTGGTGTCCTTTTGCAGGATTCGGGTCCTTTTTCGGGCTTGGGGTCCTTTTTTCTGGCTTAAGGTCCTTTCTCGAAATTGGGGTCCTTTTTTCGGGCTTGGGGTCTTTTTCGAGCTTGGGGTTCTTTCGGGCATGGGGTCCTTTTTCGGGCTTGGTGTCCCTTTTTCTGGCTTGGGGTTCTTTTTCTGGTTTTGGGTTTTTTTCGAGCTTGGGCTCATTTTTCGGGCTTGGGGTCTTTTTTCGGGCTTGGGGTTCTTTTCAGGCTTGGTGTCCTCTTTCAGGCTTGTGGTCTTTATCGGGCTTGGGGTCCTTTTTCGGTCTTGGGGTCATTTTTCGGACTTAGGGTCATTTTTTGGGATTGGCTTCATTTTTCGGGCTTGGGATACTTTTTTGGGCTTGGGTTCATTTTTCGGGCTTGGGGTCTTTTTTCGGGCTTGGGGTCTTTTTTCGGGCTTGGGGTCTTTTTGGGCTTGGGGTGCTTTTTCGATCTTGGGGTCTTTATCGAACTTGGGGCCCTTTTCGGGCTTGGGGTCCTTTTTAGGGCCTAAGGTACTTTTTCGGGCTTGGGGTCGTTTTCGGGCTTGGAGTCGTTTTCAGGCTTGGTGTTCTTTATCGGGCTTGGGGTAATTTTTCGGGCTTGGGGTCCTTATTCGGGAATGAAGTCGTTTTCAGGCTTTGGGTCCATTTGCGGGTTTGTGGTCTTTTTTGGGCGTGTAGTCCTTTTTTGGGCCTGTCGTCCTTTATCGGGCCTGGTGCATTTTTTCTGGCTTGTGGTCTTTTTTCGAATTTGGGTTTCTTTTTCGGGCTTGGGGTCTTTTTCGAGTTTAGGGTTCTTTTTCGGGCTTGGGGTCCTTTTTCGGGCTTGGGATGCTTTTTCGGGCTTGAAGACTT
Source organism: Topomyia yanbarensis (assembly GCF_030247195.1). NCBI lineage: Eukaryota > Metazoa > Arthropoda > Insecta > Diptera > Culicidae > Topomyia > Topomyia yanbarensis. Next base: position 236,085 of record NW_026683437.1, on the reverse strand, counting down.
TTTCGGGCTTGGGGTCCTTTTTCGGGCTTGAGTTCTTTTTTGGGCTTGGGGTCCATTTTCAGGCTTGGGGTCCTTTTTCGAACTTGGGGTCCTTTTTCGGGCTTGGGGTGTTTTTCTAGCTTGTTGTTCATTTTCGGGCTTGGGATTTTTTTTTGGGATTGAGCTACTTTTCCGGGCTTGGTGTCCTTTTCGGGCTAGGGTTTTTTTTCAGGCTTGGGGTCCTTTTTCAGGCTTGGGGTCCTTTTTCGGGCTTGCGGTGTTTTTCTAGCTTGTGGTTCATTTTCGGGCTTGGGGTTTTTTGTGGGATTGAGCTACTTTTCCGGGCTTGGTGTCCTTTTTCGGGTTTGGGGTCCTTTTTCGAACTTGGGGCCCTTTTCGGGTTTGGGGTCCTTTTTCGGGCTTAAGGTCCATTTTCGGGCTTAAAGTCCTTTTTCAAACTTGGGGTCTTTTTGGCCTTGGGTTCCTTTTTCGAGCTTGGGGTCCTTTTTCGGACTTGGGGTCCTTTTTCGATCTTCGGGCTTTTTTCGGACTTGGAGTCTTTTTCGGTCTTGGGGTCCTTTTTCGGGCTTGGGGTCCTATTTCGGGCTTGGGGTCCTTTTGTGGGCTTGGGGTCCTTTTCGGGCTTGGGGTCTCCTTTCAGGCTTGTTGTATTGTGGTCCTTTTACGAGCTTGTGGTCCTTTTTCGGGCGTGGTGTCCTTTTGCGGGATTCGGGTCCTTTTTCGGGCTTGGGGTCCTTTTTCTGGCTTGGGGTCCTTTCTCGAAATTGGGGTCCTTTTCTCGGGCTTGGGGTCTTTTTCGAGCTTGGGGTTCTTTCGGGCATGGGGTCCTTTTTCGGGCTTGGTGTCCCTTTTTCTGGCTTAGGGTTCTTTTTCTGGTTTTGGGTCCTTTTTCGGGCTTAGGATCCTTTTTTGGGCTAGTGGTTCATATTTCGGGTTTGGGGTCGTTTTTCGGGCTTGGGGTCTTTTTTCGGGCTTGGGGTCTTTTTGGGCTTGGGGTGCTTTTTCGATCTTGGGGTCTTTATCGAGCTTGGGGCCCTTTTCGGGCTTGGGGTCCTTTTTCGGGCTTAAGGTACTTTTTCGGGCTTGGGTTCGGGCTTGGTGTCCTTTTTCGGGTTTGGGGTCCTTTTTCTAACTTGGTGTCCTTTTTCGTACTTGGCGTCTTTTTGGGCTTGGGGTGCTTTTTCGATCCTGGGGTTTTTTCGAACTTGGGACCCTTTTCGGGTTTGGGGTCCTTTTTCGGGCTTAAGGTCCATTTTCGGGCTTAAAGTCCTTTTTCGAACATGGGGTCTATTTGGCCTTGGGTTCATTTTTCGAGCTTGGGGTCCTTTTTCGGACTTGGGGTCCTTTTTTTGGTTTGTGGTCCTTATTCGGGCTTGGCGTTGTTTTCAGGCTTGGAGTTCATTTTAGGGCTAGAGGTCTTTTTCGGGCTTGGGGTCCTTTTTCTGACTTGGGGTCGTTTTTCGGGCTTGGGGACCTTTTTCGGGCTTGTGGTCCTTTTGCAGGCTTGGGGTCCTTTTTCAGGTTTGGGGCCCATTTTCGAGCTTGGGGTGCTTTTTCGGTCTTGGGGCCCTTTTTCGGGCTTGGGGTCCTATTTCGGGCTTTGGGTCCTTTCGCGGGCTTGGGGTCCTTTTCGAGCTTGGGGTCCCTTTTCAGGCTTGTTGTATGGTGGTCCTTTTTCGAGCTTGTGGTCCTTTTTCGGGCTTGGTGTCCTTTTTCGGGATTCGGGTCCTTTTTCGGGCTTGGGGTCCTTTTTCTGGCTTGGGGTCGTTTCTTGAAATTGGGGTCCTTTTCTCGGGCTTGGGTTCTTTTTCGAGCTTGGGGTTCTTTTTCGGGCTTGGAGCCCTTTATTTGGCTGGGGGTCCTTTTTCGTTCTTTGGATCCATATTCGTGCTAGTGGTCTTCTTTCGGGCATGGGGTCCTTTTTCGGGCTTGGTGTCTCTTTTTCTGGCTTGGGGTCCTTTTTCGAACTTGGGGTCCTTTTTCGAACTTGGCGTCTTTTTGGGCTTGGGGTCTTTTTTCGATCCTGGGGTTTTTTCGAACTTGGGGCCCTTTTCGGGTTTGGGGTCCTTTTTCGGGCTTAAGGTCCATTTTCGGGCTTAAAGTCCTTTTTCGAACTTGGGGTCTTTATGGCCTTGGGTTCCTTTTTCGAGCCTGGGGTCCTTTTTCGGACTTGGGGTCCTTTTTCGATCTTCTGGCTTTTTTTCGGACTTGGAGTCTTTTTCGGCCTTGGGGTCCTTTTTCGTGCTTGGGGTCCTTTTTCGGGCTTGGGATGCTTTTTCGGGCTTGGGATGCTTTTTCGGGCTTGAAAACTTTTTCGGGCTTGGGGTCCTTTTTCGGGCTTGGGTTCTTTTTCAGGCTTGGGGTCCTTTTTCAGGCTTGGGGTCCTTTTTCAGGCTTGGGGTCGTTTTTCAGGCTTGGGGTCCTTTTTCGGGCTTGGGGTCCTTTTTCGGACTTGGGGTCCTTTTTCGATCTTCTGGCTTTTTTTCGGACTTGGAGTTTTTTTCGGTCTTGGGGTCCTTTTTCGGGCTTGGGGTCCTTTTTCGGGCTTGGAATGCTTTTTCGGGCTTGGGATGCTTTTTCGGGCTTGAAAACATTTTCGGGCTTGGGTTCTTTCTCAGGCTTGCGGTCCTTTTTCAGGCTTGGGGTCCTTTTTCGAACTTGGGGTCCTTTTTCGGGCTTGAGGTGTTTTTCTAGCTTGTGGTTCATTTTCGGGCTTGGGGTTTTTTTGGGATTGAGCTACTTTTCCGGGCTTGGTGTTTTTTTTCGGGTTTGGGGCCCTTTTTCGAACTTGGTGTCCTTTTTCGAACTTGGCGTCTTTTTGGGCTTGGGGTCTTTTTTCGATCCTGGGTTTTTTTCGAACTTGGGGCCCTTTTCGGGTTTGGGGTCCTTTTTCGGGCTTAAGGTCCATTTTCGGGCTTAAAGTCCTTTTTCGAATTTGGGGTCTTTTTGGCCTTGGGTTCCTTTTTCGAGCTTGGGGTCCTTTTTCGGACTTGGGGTCCTTTTTCGATCTTCGGGCTTTTTTTCGGACTTGGAGTCTTTTTCGGTCTTGGGGCCCTTTTTCGGGCTTGGGGTCCTATTTCGGGCTTGGGGTCCTTTTGTGGGCTTGGGGTCCTTTTCGGGCTTGGGGTCTCCTTTCTTGCTTGTTGTATTGTGGTCCTTTTTCGAGCTTGTGGTCCTTTTTCGGGCTTGGGGTCCTTTTGCGGGATTCGGGTCCTTTTTCGGGCTTGGGGTCCTTTTTTCTGGCTTGGGGTCCTTTTTCGATCTTCGGGCTTTTTTTCGGACTTGGAGTCTTTTTCGGTCTTGGGGTCCTTTTTCGGGCTTGGGGTCCTTTTCGGGCTTGGGATTCTTTTTCGGGCTTGGGATCCTTTTTCGGGCTTGGATTCCTTTTTCGGGCTTGGGTTTTTTTTTTGGGCTTGGGGTCCTTTTTCGGGCTGGAGGTCTTTTTTCGGGCTTAGGATCCTTTTTTGGGATTGGGTGCATTTTTCGGGCTTGGGATCCTTTTTCGGGCTTGGGGTCCTCTTTCGGGTTTGGGGTCCTTTTTCGAACTTGGGGTCCTTGTCGGGCTTGGGGTTCTTTTCGGGCTTGGTGTCATCTTTCAGGCTTCTGGTCTTTATCGGGCTTGGGGTCCTTTTTCGGTTTGGGGTCATTTTTCGGACTTAGGGGCATTTTTCGAGCTTGGGGTTCTTTTTCGGGCTTGGGATCTTTTTTCAGGCTTGGGGTCCTTTTTTGGGATTGGGTTCATTTTTTGGGCTTGGGTTCCTTTTTTGGGCTTGGGGTCGTTTTTGGGGTTTGGGGTCCTTTTTTGAACTTGTGGTCGTCTTTCGGGCTTGGGATCTTTTTGGGCTTGGGGTGCTTTTTCGATCTTGGGGTCTTTTTCGAACTTGGGGCCCTTTTCGGGCTTGGGGTCCTTTTTCGGGCTTAAGGTCCTTTTTCGGGCTTGGGGTCGTTTTCGGGCTTGATGTTCTTTTTCGGGCTTGGGGTCCTTTTTCGGGCTTGGGGCCTTTTTCGGGCTTGGGGTCCTTTTTCGTTCTTGGGATCCATTTTTGGGCTTGTGGTCCTTTTTCGGAAATGGGGTCCTTTTTCGGGTTTGGGGCCACTTTTCTGGCTTGGGGTCCTTTTTCAGGCTTGGGGTCCTTTTTCAGGCTTGGGGTCCTTTTTCGGGCTTAGGATCCTTTTTTGGGATTGGGTTCATTTTTTGGGCTTGGGTTCCTTTTTTGGGCTTGGGGTCGTTTTTGGGGTTTGGGGTCCTTTTTTGAACTTGTGGTCGTCTTTCGGGCTTGGGATCTTTTTGGGCTTGGGGTGCTTTTTCGATCTTGGGGTCTTTTTCGAACTTGGGGCCCTTTTCGGGCTTGGGGTCCTTTTTCGGGCTTAAGGTCCTTTTTCGGGCTTGGGGTCGTTTTCGGGCTTGATGTTCTTTTTCGGGCTTGGGGTCCTTTTTCGGGCTTGGGGCCTTTTTCGGGCTAGGGGTCCTTTTTCGTTCTTGGGATCCATTTTTGGGCTTGTGGTCCTTTTTCGGAAATGGGGTCCTTTTTCGGGTTTGGGGCCACTTTTCTGGCTTGGGGTCCTTTTGCGGGCTTAGGGTCCTTTCCGAGCTTGGGGTCCCCTTTCAGGCTCATTGTTTTGTGGTCCTTCTTAGAGCTTGCGGTCCCTTTTCAGGCTTGGTGTCCTTTTGCAGGATTCGGGTCCTTTTTCGGGCTTGGGGTCCTTTTTCGAGCTTGGGGTCTTTTTCGAGCTTGGGGTTCTTTTTCGGGCTTGGGGCCCTTTTTCGGGCTTGGGGTAATTTTTCGTTCTTTGGATCCATTTTCGGGCTAGTGGTCTTCTTTCTGGCTTGGGTCCTCTTTCGAATTTGGGGTTCTTTTTCGGGCTTGGGGTCCTTTTCCTGGTTTTGGGTCCTTTTTCGGGCTTGGTGTCCCTTTTTCGAGCATGGGCTCATTTTTCGGGCTTGGGGTCCTTTTTCGGTCTTGGGGTCATTTTTCGAGCTTGGGGTCCTTTTTCAGGCTTGGGATCCTTTCTCGGGCTTGGGGTCCTTTTTCGGGCTTGGGTTTTTTTTTGGGCTTGGGGTCCTTTTTCTGGCTGGAGGTCTTTTTTCGGGCTTAGGATCCTTTTTTGGGATTGGGTGCATTTTTCGGGCTTGGGATCCTTTTTCGGGCTTGGGGTCCTCTTTAGGGTTTGGGGTCCTTTTTCGAAATTGGGGTCCTTTTCGGGCTTGGGGTCTTTTTGGGCTTGGGGTGCTTTTTCGATGTTGGGTCTTTTTCGAGCTTGGGGCCCTTTTCGGGCTTGGGGTCCTTTTTCAGGCTTGGGGTCCTTTTTCGGGCTTAAGGTCCTTTTTCGGGCTTGGGGTCATTTTCGGGCTTGGATTCTTTTTCGAGCTTGGGGTTCTTTTTCGGGCTTGGGGCCCTTTTTCGGGCTGGGGGTCCTTTTTCGTTCTTTGGATCCATATTCGGGCTAGTGGTCTTCTTTCGGGCATGGGGTCCTTTTTCGGGCTTGGTGTCTCTTTTTCTGGCTTGGGGTCCTTTTTCGAACTTGGGGTCCTTTTTCGGGCTTGAGGTGATTTTCTAGCTTGTGGTTCATTTTCGGGCTTGGGGTTTTTTTTTGGGATTGAGCTACTTTTCCGGGCTTGGTGTTTTTTTCGAGTTTGGGGTCCTTTTTCGAACTTGGGGTTTTTTCGAACTTGGCGTCTTTTTGGGCTTGGGGTCTTTTTTCGATCCTGGGGTTTTTTCGAACTTGCGGCCCTTTTCGGGTTTGGGGTCCTTTTTCGGGCTTAAGGTCCATTTTCGGGCTTAAAGTCCTTTTTCAAACTTGGGGTCTTTTTGGCCTTGGGTTCCTTTTTCGAGCTTGGGGTCCTTTTTCGGACTTGGGGTCCTTTTTCGATCTTCGGGCTTTTTTTCGGACTTGGAGTCTTTTTCGGTCTTGGGGCCCTTTTTCGGGCTTGGGGTCCTATTTCGGGCTTGGGGTCCTTTTGCGGGCTTGGGGTCCTTTTCGGGCTTGGGGTCTCCTTTCAGGCTTGTTATATTGTGGTCCTTTTTCGAGCTTGTGGTCCTTTTTCGGGCTTGGTGTCCTTTTGCGGGATTCGGGTCCTTTTTCGGGCTTGGGGTCCTTTTTTCTGGCTTAAGGTCCTTTCTCGAAATTGGGGTCCTTTTCTCGGGCTTGGGGTCTTTTTCGAGCGTGGGGTTCTTTCGGGCATGGGGTCCTTTTTCGGGCTTGGTGTCCCTTTTTCTGGCTTGGGGTTCTTTTTCTGGTTTTGGGTTTTTTTCGAGCTTGGGCTCATTTTTCGGGCTTGGGGTCCTTTTTCGGGATTGGGGTTCTTTTTAGGCTTGGTGTCCTCTTTCAGGCTTGTGGTCTTTATCGGGCTTGGGGTCCTTTTTCGGTCTTGGGGTCATTTTTCGGACTTAGGGTCATTTTTCGAGCTTGGGGTCCTTTTTCGGGCTTGGGATCCTTTTTCGGGCTTAGGATCCTTTTTTGGGATTGGGTTCATTTTTCGGGCTTGGGATCCTTTTTTGGGCTTGGGTTCATTTTTCGGGCTTGGGGCCCTTTTCGGGCTTGGGGTCCTTTTTCGGGCTTAAGGTACTTTTTCGGGCTTGGGGTCGTTTTCGGGCTTGGAGTCGTTTTCGGGCTTGGTGTTCTTTATCGGGCTTGAGGTAATTTTTCGGGCTTGGGTCCTTATTCGGGATTGGGGTCGTTTTCAGGCTTTGGGTCCATTTGCGGGTTTGTGGTCTTTTTTGGGCGTGTAGTCCTTTTTTGGGCCTGTCGTCCTTTTTCGTGCCTGAGGCGTTTTTTCGGGCTTGTGGTCTTTTTTCGAATTTGGGTTTCTTTTTCGGGCTTGGGGTCTTTTTCGAGTTTAGGGTTCTTTTTCGGGCTTGGGGTCCTTTTTCGGGCTTGGGATGCTTTTTCGGGCTTGAAGACTTTTTCGGGCTTGGGGTCCTTTTTCGGGCTTGCGTTCTTTTTTGGGCTTGGGGTCCATTTTCAGGCTTGGGGTCCTTTTTCGAACTTGGGGTCCTTTTTCGGAGTTGGGGTGTTTTTCTAGCTTGTTGTTCATTTTCGGGCTTGGGATTTTTTTTTGGGATTGAGCTACTTTTCCGGGCTTGGTGTCCTTTTCGGGCTAGGGTTTTTTTTCAGGCTTGGGGTCCTTTTTCAGGCTTGGGGTCCTTTTTCGGGCTTGCGGTGTTTTTCTAGCTTGTGGTTCATTTTTGGGCTTGGGGTTTTTTGTGGGATTGAGCTACTTTTCCGGGCTTGGTGTCCTTTTTCGGGTTTGGGGTCCTTTTTCGAACTTGGGGTCCTTTTTTGAACTTGGCGTCTTTTTGGGCTTGGGGTCTTTTTTCGATCCTGGGGTTTTTTCGAACTTGGGGCCCTTTTCAAGTTTGGGGTCCTTTTTCGGGCTTAAGGTCCATTTTCGGGGTTAAAGTCCTTTTTCAAACTTGGGGTCTTTTTGGCCTTGGGTTCCTTTTTCTAGCTTGGGGTCCTTTTTCGGACTTGGGGTCCTTTTTCGATCTTCGGGCTTTTTTCGGACTTGGAGTCTTTTTCGGTCTTGGGGTCCTTTTTCGGGCTTGGAATCCTATTTCGGGCTTGGGGTCCTTTTGCGGGCTTGGGGTCCTTTTCGGGCTTGGGGTCTCCTTTCAGGCTTGTTGTATTGTGGTCCTTTTTCGAGCTTGTGGTCCTTTTTCGGGCGTGGTGTCCTTTTGCGGGATTCGGGTCCTTTTTCTGGCTTGGGGTCGTTTCTCGAAATTGGGGTCCTTTTCTCGGGCTTGGGGTCTTTTTCGAGCTTGGGGTTCTTTCGGGCATGGGGTCCTTTTTCGGGCTTGGTGTCCCTTTTTCTGGCTTAGGGTTCTTTTCTGGTTTTGGGTCCTTTTTCGGGCTTAGGATCCTTTTTTGGGCTAGTGGTTCATATTTCGGGCTTGGGGTCGTTTTTCGGGCTTGGGGTCTTTTTTCGGGCTTGGGGTCTTTTTGGGCTTGGGGTGCTTTTTCGATCTTGGGGTCTTTATCGAGCTTGGGGCCCTTTTCCGGTTTGGGGTCCTTTTTCGAACTTGGGGTCCTTTTTCGAACTTAGCGTCTTTTTGGGCTTGGGGTCTTTTTTTGATCCTGGGGTTTTTTCGAACTTGGGGCCCTTTTCGGGTTTGGGGTCCTTTTTCGGGCTTAAGGTCCATTTTCGGGCTTAAAGTCCTTTTTCGAACTTGGGGTCTTTTGGCCTTGGGTTCCTTTTTCGAACTTGGGGTCCTTTTTCGGACTTGGGGTCCTTTTTCAATCTTCGGGCTTTTTTCGGACTTGGAGTCTTTTTCGGTCTTGGGGTCCTTTTTCGGGCTTGGGGTCCTATTTCGGGCTTGGGGTCCTTTTGCGGGCTTGGGGTCCTTTTCGGGCTTGGGATCTCCTTTCAGGCTTGTTGTATTGTGGTCCTTTTTCGAGCTTGTGGTCCTTTTTCGGGCTTGGGGTCCTTTTGCGGGATTCGGGTCCTTTTTCGGGTTTGGGGTTTTTTTTCTGGCTTGGGGTCGTTTCTCGAAATTGGGGTCCGTTTCTCGGGCATTTATTTTTCGGGCTTGAGTTCCTTTTTCGGGCTTGGGGTACTTTTTCGGGCTTGGGGTGTTTTTCTAACTTGTGGTCCTTTTTCGGGCTTGGGGTCCTTTTTCGGGCTTGGGTCCTTTTTCGAACTTGGGGTGCTTTTTCGGGCTTGGGGTCTTTTTCGAGCTTGGGGTTCTTTTTCGGGCCTGGGGTACTTTTCGGGCTTGTGGTCCTTTTCGGGCTTGAGGTATTTTTTCGAACTTGGGGTCCTTTTTGAGCTTGTGGTCCTTTTTCGGGCTTGTGGTCTTTATCGGGTTTGGGGTCCTTTCTTGGGCTTGTTCTCTTACATGCTTGACTCCTTTTTCGTGCTTGGAGTCTTTTTCGGGTTTGGGGTACATGTTCGGGTTTTTGGTCCTTTTTCGGGCTTATGGTTATTTTTTGGGCTTGGGGTCCTTTTTCGGGTCTGTGGTCGTTTTCGGCCTTGGGGTCTTTTTTAGGCTTGTCGTCCTTTTGCGGGCTTGGGGTGCTTTTTCAGGCTTGGGGTCCTTTTTCCGGCCTCAGGTACTTTTTTGGGCTTGTAGTCCTTTTTAGGACTTTGGGTCTTTTTTCGGGCTTGGGGTTCTTTTTTGGGCTTGGGGTCCTTTTTTGGACTTAGGATCATTTTTTGGGCTTGGGCTCATTTTTCGGGCTTGAGATCCTTTTTCGGGCTTGGGGTCTTTTTTCGATCTTGGGGCTTTCTTTCGGGCTTGTGGTCTTTTTTCGGGCTTGGGGTGTTTTTCTAGCTTGTGGTCCTTTTTCGGGCTTGGTGTCCTTTTTCGGGCTTGGGTCCTTTTTCGAACTTGGGGTCCTTTTTCGGGCTTGGGGCCTTTTTCGAGCTCAGGGTTCTTTTTCGGGCCTGTGGTACTTTTCGGTCTTGGGGTCCTTTGCGGGCTTGAGGTACTTTTTCGAACTTCGGGTCCTTTTTGGGCTTGTGGTTCTTTTTCGGGCTTATGATCTTTTTCGGGTTTGGATTCCTTTCTTGGGCTTGTCCTTTTTCATGCTTGGCTCCATTTTCGTGCTTGGAGTCTTTTTCGGGTTTGGGGTGCTTTTTTAGGCGTGGGGTCTTTTTTCGGGCTTGTGGTCTATTCTTGTGGTCCTTTTTCGAACTTGGGGTCCTATTTCGGGCTTGGTATCCTTTTTCGGGCTTGTGGTCTTTTTTGGGCTTGGGGTACTTTCTTGGGCTTGGGGTCTTTTTCGGGCTTGGGTTCTTTTCTCGGGCTTGTCGTCCTTTTCTGGCATGGGGTGCTTTCAGGCACGGGGTCCTTTTTCGGGCTTGGGGTCCTTTTTCGGGCTTGGGGTCCTTTTTCGGGATTGGGGTTTCTTCGGGCATGGGGTGCTTTTTCAGGCTGGGGGCCCTTTTGCGGGTTGGTGGTCTTTTTCGGGCTTGGAGTCTTTTTCGGGTTTGGGGTCCCTTTTCAGGGCTTGGGAGCCTTTTTCGGGCTTGGAGTCTTTCTTCGGGCTTGAAGTACTTTTTAGGGCTTGGGGTCCTTTTTCGGGCTTGGGGTCCTTTTTTGGGCTTGGGGTCCTTTTTAGGGCTTGGGATACTCTTTCGGGCTTTAGATATTTTTTTGTGCTTGGGGTCCTTTCTCCGGCTTGAAGTTCTTTTTCGGTTTCGGGGTCCTTTTTCGGGCTTGGGGTCCTTTTCGGGCTTGGCGTCTTTTTCGGGCTTCAGGTTCCTTTATGGACTTGTGGTCCGTTTTCGGGCTTGGGGTCGTTTGGGCATGGGGTCTTTTTCGGACTTACAGTCCTTTTTCGGGCTTGGGGCCTTTTTCGGGCTTGGAGTCCTTTTTCGTGCTTGGGGTCCTTTTTCAGGCTTGTAGTATTGTGGTCCTTTTTCGGGCTTATGGACTTTTTTCGGGCTTTGGGTCCTTTTTCGGGCTTTAGGTCCTTTTGCGGGCTTGGGTTCCCTTTTCGGGCTTGTGGTCTTTTGCGGGCTTGGGTTGCTTTTTCAGGCTTGGGGTCCTTTTTCGGGTTTGGGGTCCTTTTTCGGGCTTGGTGTCCTTTTTCGAGCTTGGGGTGCTTTTTCGGGCTTGAGGTCCTTTTTCGAGCTTGGGGTCCTTTTCGGGTTTGGAGTCCTTTTTCAGGCCTATAATCTAGTGGTGCTTTTTCGGGCTTGGGGTCCTTTTTCAGGTTTGTAGTCTTGTGGTACTTTTTCGGGCTTGGGGTCCTTTTTCGTGCTTGGGGTCCCTTTTCGGGCTTGTGGTCTTTTTCGGGCCTGGGGTCTTTTTTGGACTTGTCGTCCTTTTTCGGGCTTGCGGTGATTTTTCAGGCTTGGGGTCCATTTTCAGGCTTGGTGTCCTTTTTCGAGCTTGGGGCTCCTTTTCGGGCTTGGGGTCCTTTTTCGGGCTTGGGGACCTTTTTCGAGCTTGGGATGTTAAATTCACATTACTCAACCTCAAGTGGAAAGCTGCGGACGAAACCAAACAGGCTTTTCCTCCAAGGATTTTCTCTGGTTTACAGGGTCGGCTCTTAGCACTGAACAAAAGTCCAAAACCTCTGATCTTTCTCTCTAATTTAACTTTATTTGCTTACGGTGTATGGTGTAGGGTGGAATTCGGGGTTTCGTGCTGGGCGTACGCTGGGTGGCGATCGTAGGCTGCTGACTGCATGCGCGCGGGGTGATGGTCACATGCGGTTGTTGGTTCGCTCGTTGGCTGTTGTCGGTTTTTTGTGCTGGGCGGCAGTAGCATGCGGTTGCCGGATGACTTTCTAGGCTGCGGGAGGCAGAATGGCGGTTTGCTCGTCGAGATTTTCTACGTGGCCGATGAATTCCGGCAGAAATGTGGTCGTGGTCTAGGTTTGGTTCACGAACTTTGCTGACTCGTGGTGTCGCGAACTGTGATCCCGATCCGGGGTTCTCGGTGGGACGTGGCCACACAAACTTCCAGCCGAAACTTAATGGGTCCTATTGTGAGTAGGGGAAGGCTTTAGGGTTTTGATATGCCAGTAGCTGTTTGTTCAGGTTAGGTTACCTGAATCGAACTACTCCGAACTCGCAACTTCTTCTCCACTGCACTGTTAGCCACTAATACAACGTGTGACTAGAAACGGTAAAACTAACCGATCTCTAGCGGAACTGGCTCAAAAACTTTCTAGTACTTCTGTAGTGCTCGGTGTCTCAAGTGTAAAAGACTGGTTTATACCTAATCCACTAATGGCAAACACAATTATATACCTCACCTCCCCCTTTCCCACCTCATTTTCCGCCTTCTTCGTCCCGCATTTCCTAATTCGATCCGTTAATTCCATATCCAATTGCTCCCGTTTGGATATCTTTGTATGTGTAGTGAGTCATGTGTTATATGCGTTACATTTATTTTTAATTGATTATTTAAATTGACAGTTGGTAAAGGGAGTAGAATCAATATTTTCTTTTCTCAAGCTTAATTCAATGGTTGCACACAATATTACTTATAGTTTAGATTCACAATTTCTCACAACAGATCAAGACGAACAGTACTATACAATAGATACATATACTTTGCTTACTACCTATCGTTTGCTCGGAATCAGATCCTAGAGGAAAGCATCCCAAACGGAAAAAGGGGTCTTTTTTCGAGCTTAGGATCATTTTCCAGCTTAAGATTTTTTTTCGGGCTTGGGGTCCTTCTCGGGCTTGGGGTCTTTTTCGGGCTTGGGGTCCTTTTTCGGGCTTGGCGCCCTTTTTCGAATTTGGGGTCCTTTTTCAGGCTTGGGGTCTTTTTCGAGCTTGGGGTCCTTTTTTGGGCTTGGTGTCCTTTTTCGAGCTTGGGGCCCTTTTCGGGCTTAGGGTCTTTTTTCAGACTTGGGGTCCATTTTCGAGCTTGGGGTCCTTTTTCGTGCGTGGGGTACTTTTCGGGCTTGGGGTCCTCTTTCAGGCTTGTAGTCGTGTGGTCCTTTTTGGGCTTATGGTCCTTTTTCAAGCTTACGGTCCTCTTTCGGGCTTATGGTCCTTTTTTCGGGCTTGAGGTCCTTTTTCGGGCTTGGGGTCCTTTTTCGGGCTTGGGGTGCTTTTTCGAACTACGGGTTCTTTGTCGCGCTTGGGGTCTTTTTCGGGCTTGGGGTTCTTTTTTGGGCTTGTTGCCTTTTCCGGGCTTGGGGTTCTTTTTAGGGCTTGGGGTCCTTTTTCGGGCTTATGGTCTTTTCCACGCCTACGGTCCTTTTTCGGGTTTGGGGTCCTTTTTCAGGCTTGGGGTTCTTTTTCGGGTATAGGATCATTTTCCAGCTTAAGGTTTGTTTTCGGGCTTGGAGTCCTTCTCGGGCTTGGGGTCTTTTTCGGGCTTGGGGTCCTTTTTCGGGCTTATTAACTTTTTCGGGCTTGGGGTCTTTTTTCGGGCTTGGCGCCCTTTTTCGAATTTGGGGTCCTTTTTCGGGCTTGGGGTTGTTTTTTGGGGTTGGGGTGCTTTTTTGGGCTTGGTGTCCTATTTCGAACTTGGGGCCCTTTTCGGGCTTGGGGTCTTTTTTTAGGTTTGGGGTCCTTTTTCGGGCTTGGGGTCTTTTTTCGGGCTTGGGGTCCTTTTTCGTGCTTGGGGTACTTTTCGGGCTTGGGGTCCTCTTTCAGGCTTGTAGTCGTGTGGTCCTTTTTGGGCTTATGGTCCTTTTTCAAGCTTGCGGTCCTTTTTCGGGCTTATGGTCCTTTTTCGGGCTTGAGGTCCTTTTTCGGGCTTGGAGTCCTTTTTCGGGCTTGGGGTCCTTTTTCGAACTTGGGGTCCTTTGTCGCGCTTGGGGTCTTTTTCGGGCTTGGGGTTCTTTTTTAAGCTTGTTGCCTTTTCCGGGCTTGGGGTTCTCTTTAGGGCTTGGGGTTCTTTTTCGGGCTTATGGTCTTTTCCACGCCTACGGCCCTTTTTCGGGTTTGGGGTCCTTTTTCAGGCTTGTGGTCCTTTTTTGGGCTTGTGGTCTTTTGCAGGCTTGGGGACATTTTTCGGGTTTGGGGTCCTTTTTCGGGTTTGCGGTCTTTTTCGGGAGGGGTCCATTTTTGGGCTTGTCGTCTTTTTTCGGGCTTGGGGTCTTTTTTCAAGCTTGGGGTCTTTTTCGGCCTTGAGGTACTTTTTCGGGCTTAGGGTCTTTTTCGAGCTTGGGGTCCTTTTTTGGGCTTGGGGTCTTTTTTCGGGCTTGGGTCGTTTTTCGAACTTGGGGTCCTTTTTCGGGGTTACAGTCTTTTTCGGGCCTGTGGCCATTTTTCGGGCTTGGGATCCTTTATCAGGCTTGGGGTCTTTTTCGGGCTTACGGTACTTTTTCGGACTTGGGGTCCTTTTTCGGGCTTGTGGTCTTTTGCAGGCTGGGGGACATTTTTCGGGTTTGGGGTCCTTTTTCGGGTTTGCGGTCTTTTTCGGGAGGGGTCCATTTTTGGGCTTGTCGTCTTTTTTCGGGCTTGGGGTCTTTTTTCAAGCTTGGGGTCTTTTTCGGGCTTGAGGTACTTTTTCGGGCTTAGGGTCCTTTTTCAGGCTTGTGGTCTTTTTCGAGCTTGGGGACCTTTTTTGGGCTTGGGGTCTTTTTTCGGGCTTGGGTCGTTTTTCGAACTTGGGGTCCTTTTTCGGGGTTGGAGTCTTTTTCGGGCCTGTGGCTATTTTTCGGGCTTGGGATCCTTTATCAGGCTTGGGGTCTTTTTCGGGCTTACGGTACTTTTTCGGGCTTGGGGTCCTTTTTCGGGCTTGGGGTCCTTTTCGGTCTTGGGGTCCTTTTTCGTACTTGGGGTCCTTTTTCGGGTATGGGTTCTCTTTCTGGCTTATGGTCATTTTTCGGGCTTGGAGTCCTTTTCGGACTTGGGATCCGATTTTGGCCTTGGGGTCCTTTTTACAATTTGGGGTCTTTTTTCGAATTTGAGGTCCTTTTTCGGGCTTGTTTCCTTTTTCGAACTTAGGGCCCTTTTTCGGGCTTGGGGTCTTTTTCGAGCTTGTGGTTATTTTTCAGGCTTGGGGTCCTTTTCGGGCTTGAGGTACTTTTTCAATCTTGGGGTCATTTTTCCGGCTTGGGGTCCTCTTACGGGCTGGTGGTCTTTTTCGGGCTTGGGGTCCTTTCTTGGGCTGGTCGTCTTTTTTCAGGCTTGGGGTCGCTTTTCGGGCTTAGGATCCTTTTTCGGGCTTGTCGTACTTTTTCAGGCTTGAGGTCCTTTTTCGAGCTTGTGGTCTTTATCGAACATGGGGTCCCATTTCGGGCTTGTGGTCATTTTTTGGTCTTAGGGTCTTATTTCGGGCTTGAGGTCCTTTTTCGGGCTTGGGTTACTTTTCGGGCTTGTGGTTCTTTTTGCGGATTTGGGGTATTTTCGAGCTTGGGGTCCTTTTTGGAACTTGGGTTTCTTTTTCGGGGTTGTGGTTCTTTTTGGGCTTGGGGTCTTTTTCGGGTTTGTGGACTTTTCCGGGCTTGGGGTTCTTTTTAGGGCTTATGGTCCTTTTTTGGGCTTGTGGTCTTTTCCACGCTTAGTCCTTTTTCGGGTTTGGGGTCCTTTTTAAGGCTTTTGGTCTTCTTCGGGCTTGTGGACTTTCCCGGGCTTGGGTCCTTTGTCGGGCTTGGGGTACTTTTTCAGGAGGGGTCCTCTTTTGGGCTTGTCGTCCTTTTTCGGGCTTGGGGTTTTTTCAAGATTTGGGTCCATTTTCGGGCTTGGGGTACTTTTTCGTGCTTGGGGTTCTTTTTAGGGATTGTGGCTTTTTTTAGGGCTTGGGGCCTTTTTCGGGCTTGGGGTCCTTTTTCGAGCTTATGGTCTTTTTCAGGCTTAAGATCCTTTTCTAGCTTGTGGTCCTTTTTCGGGCTTGGGTTCTTTTTCGAGCTTGGGATCCATTTTCGGACTTGGCATCCTTTTTTGGTCTTGGGGTCCTTTTTCGTACTTGGGGTCCATTTTCGGGATTGGGGTTTTCTTCGAGCTAATGGTCATTTTTGGGCTTTGGATCATTTTTCGGGCTTGGGTTTCTTTTTCGGGCTTGGGGTACATTTTAGGGCTTGGGGTCCTATTTCGGGCTTGGGGTACTTTTCGGGATTGGGGTTCTTTTTGCGGATTTGGGGTCCTTTTTAGAGATTGGGGTCCTTTTTCAAGGCTTGTGGTCTTTTCCGGGCTTGTGGTCTTTTTAGGGCTTGGGGTCCTTTTTCGGGCTTGTGGTCTTTTCCACGCTTACGGTCATTTTTCGGGTTTGGGGTCCTGCTTCAGGCTTGTGGTCTTCTTCGCGCTTGTGGACTTTTTCGGGATTGGGGTCCTGTGACGGGCTTGGGGTCCTTTTTCGGGCTTGAGGTACTTTTTCGGGCTTGGGGTATTTTTTGGGTTTGGGGTACTTTTTGGGGTTTGGGGTCCATTTTCGGGCTTGCGATCCTTTTTCAGGCTTGCGGTCCTTTTTCGGGCTTGGGGCCCTTTGTCGTACTTGGGATCCTTTTCCGGGCTTGAGGTACATTTTGGGCTTGGGGTACTTTTTTGGGTTTGGGGTCCTTTTTCGGGCTTGCGATTCTTTTTCAGGCTTGGGGCCCTTTTTCGGGCTTGGGGTCTTTTTCGAGCTTGTGGTGTTTTTCGGGCTTGAGGTCCTTTTTCTGGCTTAAGGTACATTTTCGGGCTTTGGGTCCTTTTTCAGGCTTGTAGTCTTGGGGTCCTTTTTCGGGCTCATGGCCTTTTTCGGGCTTGTGGTCTTTATCGGGCTTGGGATCCTTATCAGGCTTGGGGTCCTTATCGGGCTTGGGTTCCTTTTTAGGGCTTGTGGTCTTTATCGGACTTGGGGTTATTTTGCGGGCTTGGGGTCCATTTTCTGGCTTGGGTCCTTTTTTGGGCTTGGGGTCGTTTTTCGGGCTAGGGGACCATTTCGGGCTTGGGGTACTTTTTGCGGATTTGGGGTCCTTTTTCAGGCTTGGGGTACTTTTTCGAGCTTAAGGTTCCTTTTCTGGCTTGGGCCCCTTTTCAAGATTGTGGTCGTTTTTCGGGCTTTGGGTCCTTTTTCGAGCTTGGGGTCCTTTTGCGGGCTTGGGGTCTTTTTTGAGCTTAGGGTTCTTTTTCAGGCTTGAGGTCCTTTTTTGGGCTTGTGATGTTTTCCGGGCTTGGGGTCCTTTTTCGGGTTTGGGGTCCTTTTCGGGCTTGGGGTACTTTTGCCGGCTTGTAGTCTTGTGGTCCTTTTCGGGTTTATGGTCCCTTCGGTTTTGGGGTCCTTTTTCGGGTTTGGGGTCCTTTTCGGGCTTGGGGTACTTTTGCCGGCTTGTGGTCTTGTGGTCCTTTTCGGGTTTATGGTCCCTTCGGTCTTAGGGTCCTTTTTCGGGCTTGGGGTCCTTTTTCGGGCTTGTAGTAAATTTTCGGGCTTGGAGTCTATTTCGGGTTTGGGGTCCTTTCCTGCGCTTGTCGTCCATTTTCGGGCTTGGGGTCCATTTACGGGCTTGGGATCTTTTTTGGGCTTGTCGTCCTTTTTCAGTCTTGTGGTGCTATTTCGGTCATGGGTTCCTTTCTCGGGCTTGTGGTCTTTTTCGAGCTTGAAGTCCTTTTTCGGCCTTGGGGTTCTTTTCGGGCTTGGAGTCCTTTTCGTGCTTGTGGTTTGTGGATTTGGGGTCCTTTTTCCAACTTTGGGTCCTTTTTCTGGTTTGGGGTCTTTTTCGAGCTTAGGGTTCTTTTTCGGGCTTGAAGTCCGTTTCGGGCTTGGGGTCGTTTTCGGGCTTGGCGTCTATTTCGGGTTTGGGGTGCTTTTTCAGGCTTGTGGCTCTTTTTCATTCTTATGGCCCTTTTGAGGGCTTGTGGTCTTTTTCGGGCCTGGGGTCCTTTTTCGGGCTTGTGGTCCTTTTTCGGGCTTGGGGTTCTTTTCGGGCTTAGAGTCCTTTTCGGGCTTGGGGTTCTCATTGCGGATTTGGGGTCCTTTTTCCAACTTTGGGTCCTTTTTTGGGCTTGGGGTCTTTTTCGTGCTTAGGGTTTTTTTCGGGCTTGAGGTCCGTTTCGGGCTTGGGGTCCTTTTTCGGGCTTGTGGTCTTTTTCGGGTTTTGAGTCTTTTTCGGGCTTGGGGTCCTTCTTCAAGCTTGGGGTCCTTTTTCGGGCTTAGGGTCTTTTTCGGGCTTGGGGTCCGTTTTCGGGCTTGAGGTACTTTTTACGCTTGGAGCCCTTTTTCGGGCTTGGTTTCCTTTTTCGGGCTTGGTTTCCTTTTTCGGGCTTGGGGTCCTTTTTCGGGCTTGGGGTCCTTTTTCGGGCGTGGGGTTCTATTTCGTGCTTGGGGACCTTTTTCGGGCTTGGGGTCATTTTTCGTGTTTGGGATCCTTTTTCGGGTTTGTCTTTTATAGGCCTAGGGTCCTTTTTTGGATTTGTCGTCCTTTTTATGATTTGGGGTGCTTCTTCAGGCTTGGGGTCCTTTTTCGGGCTTGAGGTATTTTTTGGGCTTGGTGTCCTTTTTCGGGCTTAGGGTCCATTTTCGGGCTTGGGGTCCTTTTTCGGGCTCGGGACCCTTTTTCGGGATTGAGGTCTTTTTTCGGGCTTGGGGTCCTTTTTCAGGCTCGGGGTCCTTTTTCGGGTTTGGGATCCATTATCGGGCTTGGGTTCTTTTTCGGGTTTGGGGTGCTCTTTCCGGCTTGGGGTCAT
The DNA here is from genome assembly GCF_030247195.1 of Topomyia yanbarensis. Taxonomy (NCBI): domain Eukaryota; kingdom Metazoa; phylum Arthropoda; class Insecta; order Diptera; family Culicidae; genus Topomyia; species Topomyia yanbarensis. The sequence continues at coordinate 218,060 of NW_026683437.1, read as the reverse complement.
TTTATGGCCTGCGGTCCTTTTTCGGGCTTGGGATCCTTTTTCGGGCTTGTGGTCTTTTTCAGGCTTGGGGTCTTTTTCGGGCTTGGAGTCCATTTTCGGACTTGGGGTCCTTTTTCGGTCTTGAGGTACTTTTTCGGGCTTGGAGTGCTTTTTCGGGCTTGGGGTCCTTTTTCGGGCTAGGAGTACTTTTTTGGGTTTGTGGTCCTTTTTCTGGGTTGAGGTACATTTTCGGGCTTGGGGTCCAATTTCAGGCTTGTGTTCTTTATCGGGCTTGAAGTCCTTTTTCGGGCTTGGGACAATTTTTCGTGTTTGAGGTACATTTTTGGGCTTGGGGTTAATTTTGGGGCTTGTGTTCTTTTTTGGGCTTGGGTTCCTTTCATGGGCTTGTAGTCATTTTTCGGGCTTGGGGTCCTTTTTCGGGTTTGAAGTTCTCTTTCGGGCTTGGGGTCTTTTTCGAGCTTAAGGTGCTTTTTCGGGCTTAGGGTTATTTCCGGGCTTGTGGTCCTTTTTGCGGGCTTAAGGTGCTTTAACGAACTTGGGGCCTTTTTAGGGCTTGGGGTCTTTTATCGGGCTTACGGTTCTTTTTCGGGATTGCGGTCCTTTTTCGGGCTTGGGGTCCTTTTTCGGGCAGGGGTCCTTTTCCAGGCTTGGGGTTCTTTTTCGGGCTTGGGGACCTTTTCGGGCTTGGGGTCCTTTTGCTGGTTTCTAGTCTTGTGTTCCTTTTCGGGTTCATGGTCTTTTGGGATTTGGGGTTCATTTTCGGGCTTGGGATCCTTTTTCGGGCCTGTGGTCTTTTTCGGGCTTGGGTTCCTTTCTAGGGCTTGTCGTCTTTTTTCGGACTTGGGGTCCTTTTTCGGGCTTGGGGTCCTTTATCGGGCTTGAGGTCCTTTTTCGGATTTGGGTTCCTTTTTCGGGCTTGGGGTTCCTTTTCAAACTTGGGGATCTTTTTCGGGCTTGGGGTCATTTTCGATCTTAGGGTGCTTTTTCGGGCTTAGAGTCCTTTTCGGGCTTGGGGTCCTTTTCCAGGCTTAAGGTGCTTTAACGAACTTAGGGTCCTTTTCAGGGCTTGGGGTCTTTTTACGGAATGACGGTCCTTGTTCGGGGTTGCGGTCCTTTTTCGGGCTTGGGGTCCTTTTCCGGGCTTGGGGTCCTTTTCCGGGCTTGGGATTCTTTTTCGGGCTTGGGGTCTTTTTCGACCTTAGGGTGCTTTTTCGGGCTTAGGGTCCTTTTCGGGCTTGTGGTCCTTATTCGGGCTTAAGGTGCTTTAACGAACTTGGGGTCCTTTTTAGGGCTTGGGGTCTTTTTTTGGGCTTAAGTTTCTTTTTCGGGATTGCGGTCCTTTTTCGGGCTTGGGGTCTTTTTCGGGCTAGGGGTCCTTTTCCAGGCTTGGGGTTCTTTGTCGGGCTTGGGGACCTTTTCGGGCTTGGGGTCCTTTTGCTGGTTTGTAGTCTTCTGGTCCTTTTCGGGTTTATGGTCTTTTCGGTTTTGGGGTTCATTTTAGGGCTTGGGGTCTTTTTTCGGGCCTGTGCTCTTTTTCGGGCTTGGGTTCCTTTCTAGGGCTTGTCGTCTTTTTTCGGACTTGGGGTCCTTTTTCGGGCTTGGGGTCCTTTATCGGGCTTGAGGTCCTTTTTCGGATTTGGGTTCCTTTTTCGGGCTTGGGTTCCTTTTCAAACTTGGGGATCTTTTTCGGGCTTGGGGTCATTTTCGATCTTAGGTTGCTTTTTCGGGCTTAGAGTCCTTTTCGGGCTTGGGGTCCCTTTTCCAGGCTTAAGGTGCTTTAACGAACTTAGGGTCCTTTTCAGGGCTTGGGGTCTTTTTACGGAATGACGGTCCTTGTTCGGGGTTGCGGTCCTTTTTCGGCTTGGGTCCTTTTCCGGGCTTGGGGTCCTTTTCCGGGCTTGGGATTCTTTTTCGGGCTTGGGGTCTTTTTCGACCTTAGGGTGCTTTTTCGGGCTTAGGGTCCTTTTCGGGCTTGTGGTCCTTATTCCGGGCTTAAGGTGCTTTAACGAACTTGGGGGTCCTTTTTAGGGCTTGGGGTCTTTTTTTGGGCTTAAGTTTCTTTTTCGGGATTGCGGTCCTTTTTCGGGCTTGGGGTCTTTTTCGGGCTAGGGGTCCTTTTCCAGGCTTGGGGTTCTTTTTCGGGCTTGGGGACCTTTTCGGGCTTGGGGTCCTTTTGCTGGTTTGTAGTCTTCTGGTCCTTTTCGGGTTTATGGTCTTTTCGGTTTTGGGGTTCATTTTAGGGCTTGGGGTCTTTTTTCGGGCCTGTGCTCTTTTTCGGGCTTGGGTTTCTTTCAAGGGCTTGTCGTCTTCTTTCGGGCTAGGGGTCCTTTTTCGGGCTTGGGGTCCTTTATCGGGCTTGGGGTCCTTTTTCGGATTGGGTTCCTTTTTCGGGCTTGGGGTTCCTTTTCAAACTTGGGGATCTTTTTCGGTCTTAGGGTGCTTTTTCGGGCTTAGAGTCCTTTCGGGCTTGGGGTCCTTTTCCAGGCTTAAGGTGCTTTAACGAACTTAGGGTCCTTTTCAGGGCTTGGGGTCTTTTTACGGAATGACGGTCCTTGTTCGGGGTTGCGGTCCTTTTTCGGGCTTGGGGTCCTTTTCCGGGCTTGGAGTCCTTTTCCGGGCTTGGGTCCTTTTCCGGGCTTGGATTCTTTTTCTGGCTTGGGGACCTTTTCGGGCTTGGGGTCCTTTTGCAGGTTTGTAGTCTTGTGGTCCTTTTCGGGTTTATGGTCCCTTCGGTTTTGGGGTCCATTTTCGGGCTTGGGGTCTTTTTCGACCTTAGGGTGCTTTTTCGGGCTTAGAGTCCTCTTCGGGCTTGGGGTCCTTTTCCAGGCTTAAGGTGCTTTAACGAACTTAGGGTCCATTTTAGGGCTTGGGATCTTTTTACGGAATGGCGGTCCTTTTTCGGGGTTGCGGTCCTTTTTCGGGCTTGGGGTCTTTTTTCGGGCTCGGGGTCCTTTTCCGGGCTTGGGGTTCTTTTTCGGGCTTGGGGACCTTTTCGGGCTTGGGGTCCTTTTGCAGGTTTGTAGTCTTGTGGTCCTTTTCGGGTTTATGGTCCCTTCGGTT